>NC_025697.1:21558307-21590795 GCF_000633955.1 Camelina sativa | reverse complement strand
GGGGGGGGGGGGGGGGGGGAAGTGGGACTCTCAGAGTCGGGGAAGCGACTGCAAATCGAGATCGATGGGTGGGACGAACTGGGGGATGCTTTGATGGGATCGACTCATTTGGGGATAGTATCTCGGAAGATTTCTCCTCACGGTCGACTGCAAAGCATGTGCCCGATGCTCCTGATTCGGGAGGATCTCGAGAGACTATGGAGATTGCGCCTCCAGCAAAGTCATCGGAGGAGACGGCGAGTGAGTATCAAGCATAACGGCTGGCCTCGGTAGTTCGTTTTGTCTACTGTCAAGTAATGATGAATATCTTGTTATGGAATTGCCGGGGGTCAACAAACCCAACTTTCGCCGTTCTATCTGTTATGTTTTGAAGAGGTTTCCGTTGGAGATCCTTGCGTTGTTTGAGACTCATTCGAGTGGGAATCGAGCTAGACATATCTGTCAGGGACTAGGTTTTGATGGGCCAACTAGAGTTGATGCTGTGGGCTAGAGTGGTGGAATTTGGCTTCTCTGGAGGTCAGACATTGGGGAGATTGAAGTGGTTAAGGTTGCGGAGCAATACATCTACGCAACGGTGCTAAGGGATGGTGAGCAGATGCACTTGGTGGTGGTTTACGCAGCTCCTGCGGTGAACCGTCGTAGTGGGTTGTGGGAGGAACTCCGAGGTCTGTTGCAAGATATCACGGAACCACTGGTGATTGGTGGAGATTTTAATACTATTGTACGGTTGGATGAGCGTACAGGAGGAAACGGATGCTTGTATCCAGATTCTATGGCCTTCGGGGAGTGGATCAATGATCTATCTTTAATTGATATGAGATTTACGGGAGCTAAGTTCACCTGGAAACAGGGTAAGGAAGCAAGGAACTTTGTTACGGGTGCAGGTTCAACTGGATTCGCAGCAGACAAATGCTTTATTACTAAGAGAAGAAGAGTTGTGTAATGAGCTTGATGTGATCTTGGAACAAGAGGAGATGATTTGGTTTCAAAAGTCTCGTGAGAAGCTGATTGCTTTGGGGGATAGTAATACTAAGTTTTTCCACACATCCACAATCATCAGGAGAAGACGGAACCATATAGATATGTTAAAATCGGATGGTGGAGTTTGGGTTACGGATTCCAAGGAGCTGGAGGAGTTAGCTGTCAGGTATTATAAAAGACTTTATTCGATGGAGGATGTTGACCAGGTGGTAGATAAGTTACCACATGAGGGTTTTACTCCTTTATCCGAAGCAGATGTGACTCTATTGGAGAAACCGTTCACGGATTTGAAAGTGGAGAAAGCTATACGTAGTATGGGCAAGTATAAGGCACATGGGCCAGATGGGTTTCAACCGGTGTTTTATCAGGATTGTTGGGATGTGGTTGGTAGCTTAGTGGGTCATATTGTGTTAGATTTCTTCGCAAAGGGGGAGTTACCGGAGGGAATGAATGATGCCTTGGTTGTTCTTTTTCAAGACAGTTACTAAGACTATGGTTATGCGATTGAAACACCTCATGCCATTGTTGATCGGTCCAGCACAGTCGAGCTTCATCCTAGGGAGGCTTAGCATGGACAACATAGTAGTGGTGGAATAGGCGGTTCATTCGATGAGACGTAAAAAAGGAGTGAAAGGGTGGATGCTTCTTAAACTTTATCTGGAAAAAGCCTATGATCGAATCCGATGGGACTTCTTGCAAGATACTTTGTATGCAGCAGGTCTAACAGAGAATTGGATCAAGTGGATAATGACATGTGTTTCAGGCCCTTAAATGCATATCTTATGGAATGGTGAAAAAACAGAGACCTTTAGGCCAGAGAGGGGACTTAGGCAGGGTGACCCCCTATCCCCTTATATTTTTGTCCTCTGCTTGGAAAGGTTATGTCACCAGATTGAGCAGGCTATTGAGTCTAAAGCTTGGAAGTCAATATCACTTTCTCGGGGTGACCAAAGCTTTCTCATGTTTGCTTCGCTGATGATATTATTTTGTTTGCCGAAGCATCAGTCGCACAGATCAGGGTAGTGCAAGGAGTTTTGGAGAAGTTTTGTATCGCCTCAGGGCAAAAGGTGAGTCTGGAGAAGTTGAAAGTTTACTTCTCAGAAAATGTGAACAGGGACTTACGGATACGTATCAGCCAGGAGAATGGGATTATGGCGACGAGAGATCTTGGCAAATACTTGGGCATGCCGGTTTTGAATAAACGGATTAACAAGACCACCTTTACGGGAGTGGTAGAGAGGGTGTCTTCACAGTTGTCTGGTTGGAAGGGCCGTGTCTTGAGTCTAGCAGGGTGGATTACTTTGACTAAAACCATCTTAACATCTATTCCGGTCCACACGATGAGTACCATCATGTTACCTAAATCGACCCTTAATGCTTTGGACAAAATTTCTTGAACTTTCGTGTGGGGAGGGTGTTCGGAGAAGAGGAAACAACACCTCGTGTCTTGGAAAAAAATCTGTTCCCCAAAGAGTAATGGAGGGTTGGGGTTTCGTTCTCCAGAAACAATGAACAAGGCTATGATATCGAAACTTGATTGGCGGATCCTACAGAATGTTAAAAGTATGTCGGGTGCCGTGGTGCGGAGCAAGTATAAGGTGGGGGATTGTCACTCGTCGGATTGGTTAGCAGTGAAAAGCAGTTGGTCTTCGACTTGGCGAAGTATAGCCTTGGGGTTTCGAGAGGTGATTTTTCCTGGTCTGCGTTAGGTTCTGGGTGATGGACTCTCTATCAAGTTTTGGAAGGATCATTGGTTGGGGTCAGGTCCTCTTATTGACGAGGTTACTCGGAATGTCCCGGAAATGGAGCTGGAGCTGAGTGTGCGGGATTTATGGATTGATGGGGTAGGTTGGGACTAGACGAGGCTTGCGTCATGGCTTCCACAACAATCTCAGCTGTGTCTTGCAGCTGTTAGGGTGGATACGTTTACAAGTGCGAAAGATTGAGTTTCATGGGGTACAACCTCAGATGGCAGTTTTTCTATGAAATCTGCTTATCACTCTCTCACCAAAGATTCTATTCCTCAACCGGACATGACATCTTGGTTTCAGAGGATTTGGAAGGCGGTGGTACCAGAAAGAGTGAGGGTTTTCTTGTGGCTGGTTGAACATGGAGCGATCATGAAAAATGTAGAACGTTGTAGAAGTCATCTTAGTGACTCGGGAATCTGTCAGGTTTGCAAGGGCGGTGAGGAATCAATTCTCCATGTTTTGCGTGACTGTAAAGCCATGGCAGGTGTCTGGAATCGTTTGATTGTACCGAGTAGGAGAGGGGTGTTTTTTCAACAATCTCTCTTTGAGTGGATATTTGAGAATCTGGGCATACAAATGGTAATAGGAGGAAGTCCATGGGCTACAGTGTTTGGTATGGCTGTGTGGTGGGCATGGAAATGGTGGTGTATTAATATCTTTGATGAGTCTGGTAAATGCCGAGATAGGGTGCAGTTCATCAAAGACAAGGCGAAAGAGGTCTGCTCAGCACACTCTATTGTGCGCATTGGGCATGGGTTGGGTCACGGGTGGTGCAACAGATTGCGTGGAAGCCTCCACAGGAGGGTTTTGTCAAATTTAATACTGATGGTGCTTCCCATGGAAACCCGGGACCTGCTACAGCGGGCGGGGTGCTTCGAGATAAGGAGGGGAGATGGATCTTTGGGTTCTCCATTAATATTGGGCACTGCTCGGCGACTTTGACTGAATTATGGGGGGTCTATTATAGGCTTTACTTTGCTTGGGCACGGAGATTTACTTTGTTAGAGATCGAAGTGGACTCAGCGGTTGTTTTTGGTTTCTTTGACAAAGGCATTGCTGATACACATCCTTTGTCACCCCTAGTACGGTTGTGCTACGACTTCATTTTGAAGGACTGACTAGTCCGAATTTCCCATGTGTATAGGGAGGCGAATCATCTTGCAGATGGATTGAACAACTATGCATTCTTCAGACCTCTTGGTTTGGAGCTGTTTGATTCTTGTCCTAGTTCTTTTCTTTCTGTTTTAAACGATGATGTACGAGGAGTTTCGTCTCCCCGACATGTTGGTTTGTAATTCTTTTATTTCTAATAAAGTATGGGAGGCCTAGGCCTCTCTGATTCACCAAAAAAAAGTTGAGAGATAAATAGAAACTCTCCATTCTTCTTGATTTGTACGTCCGCGTCCATATCATCATCTTATTTGGACTTATGTTTACAAATTAGCTGAAACAAAGGAAATTGTAAGAGAAAGAAAGTGAACACCTACCATGAAAGTGAATTAGTGTATTGTGTAACTTTAGAGGAAGACTACGAGAGAGTTCAACATGTGTGTCACCTCCACAAATTCATATCAGTATAGTTGACCTATATATAAAAGAGTCACATATCTGAATTAGCAGCAGCAGCATGGTATAATACTATCAAAGCACATTATTGCATAGAGAGATTCAGATAAAAGAATGAGTTTAAAGCTTGTAACCAGAGAAGAGGGGAAGATATGGTTTAGTAACTTATTGTGACAAATGGTTGCGTAAGGGTTCTTTTGATGAGATCTCTCAACTTGTTTGATCTCTCTGCAAAATTACATTTTTCTTTTTTTTGAATCTAATGTTAAATTATAGAGTGCAACTTAATTTTGAAAAGAAGGCTGAGAAATGAAAACTAGAAAAGTTTGACTAAAGAGCTAAGGAACTAAATACGAGATTGCAACCACTGTTGGAAGCTTGCATCGTATCTTCGATACCCCAAACGCTGAATTGCCAAAAGCTGATCACGGACATGTCTATCAATCCATCCAATGAGCTTTGCTGCCGTGTTCGGAGCTTCACCATGCCCCCGACCATTGCGCTCCCGCCATATCATGTAGATTACTGTTTGGAAAACGTACCATTGAAGAAAACCATGCACACGATCCTTGTGTGCCTGCGACTCCACGTAGATGAGAGAAGACCAATCAATGGTGTAGTCTATTTTGAATATGCCTTGAGCGAGATCCACACACATTTCTGACTTCTGAGACAAAACTACAGGTGAAGAACAAATGATCTCGTGTTTCCAGATGTGTGCGGCAAAACCCGCAAGTACCCGAGATAGCTCTATTCCATTAAGCCATTCGAGTGCCTTTGGGAAGCCTATCATGAACCACCAACCAGACTCAAAAAGAAAACTTGGGTGTAGCATAAGTAAACCACACACCCTATGCCATGTTACCGTACTAGACGTGGTTCTAATGTGATTCCAAGTATCTTTTGTTGAGAACCGCGGTCTGAACACATCATTCTTTCCCTTCCAACATTCTGCCATTGCAGCCTTAGAGCCTCCTCTATTTGAACTAGAATCATAGAACGGTAGTGCTGTCTTCGACGACTACTCCAAGCCTCCACCAAAGTACTTCGACAACCAATGCCCATATCAATGACTCCACGGTTACCATTGTATGGCACATTCTACACTTGCAAAGACAAAAGAAAATGGATTTCATTTGCTTTACTAATATTGACACTAATAAATTTGGTACATTAGGAAGTGAAAATATTGACACTAATGGTTCTGAAGTTTCGTCCTCAGCTACATAGCCATCATAATATTCTTTAATTTGCAAGACACCTTTATCCAAAGCCATTGTGTATTTTCTGAAACTAAGTTTTGTTTTTTGTTTTAATTTGGCTGTGTCCTCGAAGAAAGATAACTAATGGCACCTTTTACCAAAGCCATTGTGTGTGGATCAGAAATATCCTTATAGAAAATATGCCGATATCACCTTCTATGGTGTAAAACTATGCTCCCATTGTAAGGTATAATCAAAAGCTTGTCCTATTTCAAAACTCCATGAATCTTGTCTTTTGTTCCTTATTTTAATTAAGGATCAGTTTTCTTATTTGTCCATGATCAGGTAAACCACGATTAATCAAGAAAACGGGAAAATATATGGGAGATTTGCACCCACACCTACTTTACCTCCATCTTCTTTCACTTTCACCTACTTACTACTATTCCTATACTTTTTCAAGTTTTTTTGGCTTAGGTGTAATTTTTTATGGCAAAACTGCTCCTCTCCTCTTTCTCTCATTCTTTTTTTTTTATTATTGTTGTTAACACTTTGAATGGTTATCACAAATCATCTATTTATTTATATATAATATGTTATGATTATATTTTCTACATTTTAAGATACATATTGCTATATTTTTTTATGAATTTTTAGATTATACAATATCCATTTGTCATTGAACATTTGTTCAATGATAAGTTGTTAATCAATTGCAGTATTATATTATGTTATGATCTCTTTGCAAGGTTCATGTGTTACCCAAAACTCAAAGAACATAAAAAAAAGCTTATGATGATTCGTTACGGACCTTAACTTGAAAAGAAAAATAAACAAAGTTTAGTGGATAAATAAATTATGGATAGGTCTCCATGGATTCATTCAAAACAAAGTAATTTTTTCCAAAGTTAGTCTCTTTTCCACCACCAGTTCGGAATGTGCGGCAATAACAAAGTATATTCATACATTAAGATTCATGATTTCCATCCAAGCCTATCCACTTAACTTTTACCACATGTTCATTAACCCTAATTTGTTGACATATGTTTGTTGGACATGAGTACATGCTTTCTTCTGCTATGATATCATTTAGTTTAGTTTGATCGCTACAAATGATAACCATGTGTACATGGTAGCGTAGATATCATTGGTGTTTTGTTCATTTATATTCTGTAGGTATAGTATTGTTATTGTGAGATATCATTTAGTTTAGTTTGATCGATACAAATGATAACCATGTGTACATGGTAGCATGGATACCATTGGTGTTTTGTTCATTAATATTCTGCAAGTATAGTATTGTTATTGTGGGGAGAAATAAATAGATAGTGGGGGAGTTAGCAAAAAGATCATAAGAAGAAGTTTTTTTATCATCGTGTAGGAGTTAAATTTAAAATTTTTAATTACAAAAATTAGTAACTTGTTTATTATTTTCAGATAGCTTAACATATGTTGTTAATTTCTCGTTAATATATTATGTTAAATTATGCGACGTTAAGTGACAGTTACTTTTGTTTTTTTTGGTTTTTTTTTTTACTTTAATTTTTCTTAAATGTGTAATATTTTGTTTTGTAGAACAGAAAGAACGTGCTCTTTCTTTTACCTTTATTTCTTTTTTTTTAGCATTGTACATGTCTTTTTTTTGGAAAAGAAACATAACAATTAACGTGATTTTATTTTTATCGGAGCTCTAATAGTTTTTGACGAATAGCTTTTTTTACAGTAATTAATAAGTTTGGAAAATAAATAATTTGTAACTAATAAATTTAAAATATTTTTATGAAAATATATGGTGGAACACGTAAAATTTAAATTCATGAGTTGTTTAATTAAGAGTGATTTTAGGACTCTTTTAACTAAGATCATGAAAGGTGCGGTAGAGTAATTAGGATTTTATAGCATAAATATTATTTGTTTTGATATATTTTGGGAACGAAAAAGTAATAATTGTTTTTACGGTAAATAAGATATCTGATTTTTTTAAAAATAAATTGTGACTGTTTTCTTATTTTGTTTTTGGATTTTTTTTGTTAATTACTAAATTATGAAAAATAAAATCTGATGTGGAGAGAGAGAAAGAGGAGAGAGAGAGAGAATAGAATGGGTTAGAAGGAGTGAGGGGTAATATGTAATTAAATTTGAGAAAAGTATATGAGTAGTAGAAAGTAGATTTAGTTGTAAATAGTTGTGGAGAAAGTGGGTGTGGGTGCAAAATTTCCAAAATATATTGTAAATCATAACAAATGATGAATAATCAGACTCTTGATTAGGCGTTTTGAACTTTATGTCCATATGTGACAATTTTAGCTAAGCCACTGGAATGATAGTGCTAAACAAGACGAAAAAAAAAACAAAAAAGAACTAAATAAAACAAAAATATATATAGCTAAGCCAACATAACGATAGAGAAGGTTAGCTGATAATCCGTACATGTCCTACTCCTTGTTCTTCACAGATTGAGAAGACTTGGAGAGGTCGCCAGATGTACACTGATGTCGTCGTGGTTTTGGCCTCTTGGGGACGAAATTTTGGACACTAAGATCTTCTACATAGTCTACAAAGGCGTAAACTGTGGAATTATGATTGGCCCGAGCACCTTGGATTTCAACACTTTGGAGAGTGTTCCTTTCCGGATTAAAGTAGAAGACATAAAATGGATTAGATGCATATTTCATTGACAAAACAATGTCATCGGTAGCAGTCATCCCAGAAACAGAAAGATCCCCTTTATGTATAGCAACATGACTCTCATCCCACAAAGTGTAGGCATATTTCGACCATTCCTGTTTATCAACATCCTCTAGAACCCACATACTCAACTCAACAAGAAATCCACCATTAGAAGCATACCGCAACTTAATGTTAATCCCACCTAATTTCCCCTTATAATTTATCAATCCATCAAAACGGCATTCTATGCCTATGTACTTGAATTTCTCATACCTAACATCAAAGCAAACTATCACCTCCCCATTAGATGCATGTCGAGCTGAGTAATACAAAACCCCATTGATGCAAATATTTTCCCTACAAGGCAGATGTTGAAAAGTTCACTGGATCGTCCTCCACCTCAGTTCCCCAGTTCCCAGTGTTAAGATATAATCACTAATGACCAATACCTTAAATTCCTTGTAAAGAGGATCAAACCCTAAATAGCTATACGAAAAGCCTCTGCTAACCTCAGGTAAGATAACATACTGTCCTGTGAGAGGGTTACATATCACACGCTTGTCATCTAAATCTTCCCTTGGGATGAACATATTACGAAAATAGATCAATCCAGAGGCAAAGCTACAATCGCAATCGCTTGTGCCTTTCGAGAATTTGGTATGAAAATCAGTGGCGGCTACTACAACAGAAGACTTCTCATATGGTTTCTGAGGCTGAGGCGTTGAGTAAAAGCTCCACTCACGGTGTTGGGGGACCGCAAATAAGAGACTTGGACGAGCCGAGGACTTGGTTAGAAACAACTCGGTGAAATCATGACGGTAAAGTCTGAACGCCCATAGCTTCGACACGCAACGACACCTACCGATTGATTTTGTAGACAATCTCGAGAATATCTCTATAATGAGATCATCTGGAATGGAATCAAAAGTTTTTCTCCTAACCATGATCGGACGCAGAAACATATTTTGACAATACAAGTCGCACAGACTCCCTCTATAGATATGTATTTTTTAGGATTATTTAGGTGTTGACTGGTTCTTCCGCTACCTCCCACAAACGCTGCGTTTGCGGGTAGTAGCGGTTGCTAACGATTGGAACCAATCACAAAAACCGCTCCTAATCGTTCCCAACCGTTCCAAACCACTGTATTCCAAAAGTTTTTTTCCGCAAGCGTTTGCGGTTGCGAGCGATTGCGGTTGGAATTTTTTTTTTTTTTGTAAAAAAACTTAAAAGAAATGAATGATAATGAAATTTTTTTTGTTATATTTTCTATCTAACCAATTTACTCATTAATGATGAGAGAAAATGAAGTACGGATACGATTGCAGAAATTATAAAATAAACAATTAGAAGAAAATAATATTCCAATTAACAATAACCTGGAAAACTTGATTTAAATTTAATGGCACATCGCACATAAGTTTAAAAAAATCTAAATAAATATAATATTTCATCAGAAATTTAAGAAAATAAGATTATTTGTGAAAAATATTAAAACAAATCACCAGTGACTCTTCTCAACTCTAACTTGACCATTCCTACCGATGCAACTACTGACCCACGATCTAAGAAAAAAGAGAAAAGATTTAGGATCTAAAGCATATGTTTTGTCATTTATCAAATTACTTGATTAAATTTTTGGTGAAAAGCCAAATGCATAAAGGAATAAGTATTTCAATATTTTTTTTTTTTAAGAATAATTATTATTTTAATAAATTTTAATTATAAATCAAGTTTAATAAAATTTTTGGTGTTTTTAAATATTTATATATTAGATATCACATTTATTATGTTCCAACCGCTATTGCACCCGCTGGTCAACCAGTCGTAAACCTCCCGCAAATGCACCAATTTTAAACCGCTAAACCAGTCTCAAAACGCTTAATAACGCTTAAAACCGCAATCGCCCACTTCTGCAATCTCCCGCAATCGCAACCGCAGCGTTTGAACCAGTCAGACCCTTAAAACAGTTTGTCCTAATTAGATGATGTTTAAACATTAACCTAAGACCCACATCGGCATATCTATAGAAGGGGCCGGGTGGTTCACTTCAACCTAAGGCCCAAGATGCATGGGCTTTTAACCATCCAATTTTTTATATACTTTTTACTTTTATTTTTGTGTTGATCGAAAAACATTTTGATGGCAAAACAAGGTTTGCAAATTCAGCAATTACTAGATTTTAACCCGCGGTACACCGTGGAATCATTTTTTATAACCAAAAATTTTAAATTTTAAGTTACATTTGTTTTTTTAGAGTTATATTTGTTTTTTTGGTTAATATTGTTTGTTTTATTTAGTGTTTAAGATTGTAAAAATTTATTTTGATTATTAATTCTAGAATTTCACCCATGATACAATTTGTTTTTACATAATCTTAATAAATCAACTTAATTAGATATGTCTAATATTCTAAAATTGATGGTGTTAACAAAACAATAAGATGAAAATTTAACCTGTCCTCAAGCTTGGGACTAATAACCTTATAATTTGTTTTGCAATATAAAACCGTTTTATGACATCTTTAACATTTATAAGTTTACATATACATAATATTTTAACTTTTTATTAATTTTAATTATATCAATAATCACACTTTGAAATTATTGTAATGGTCTTAAAATATATTAAAAAATGATAAACCAAGTGAAATATAGAAAATAAAACTTACGCAAAGTTCCCCTGAAACTGAGAGAGATAGAGATGAAGGGAGTTATCAACAAACAGTATTTGGAAAAATGAATATATCAACGAAACAATTAGCATATAATGCGAATACCGACAGTGGTTAGTAGCCGTCATTAAATTAAGGCATTATGAGAAGGGACCGTGGTTGAGGAAGCGGCCGGCATAAGTAGAAACTGAAAACTTAAATTTTATTGATATGATAAGCAAAACAGTATACAAAAGGATGAAAACATACACATTGAATACAAATATATTGTTGCTCTCATAGACATTGACACTATCGCGTGGAATACTTGAATCTGATGGAGACTGCTTTAGCAACCATTCGTAACAGAGGTCGTGTAGACGCAGAGGACGCTGTCCCCTGGAGAGGGAAAGGTGATACATTCAAGGCCAATTTTAGCACCAAAGACACATGGGAGCATACTAGGAACATCGGTCAGAGGAAGTCGTGGGCTGCGGGTGTGTGGTTTTCTCAGGCCACCCCTAAGTTCTCATTTCTGGTCAGGGTAACCACGCTGAACCACCTTACCACGGGGGACCGCATGCAGCTCTGGAACACACGGATAGATACCTCTTGTTCCATATGATGTGCCTCACAAGAATCCCGCAATCATCTGTTCTTCACTTGTCCTTACTCGTCAGAAGTTTGGACATGACTCACCTCCAAGCTGCTCGTACATCACTTCACTACAAACTGGGACACCAACATGTCTCTCCTTGTGGACACCTCTTTGGGGAGTATCACCCTGTTTTTCCTCCGTTAAGCATTCGAGGCTTCGTTTCACGCTATTTGGACAGAGCGGAACAATCGCCAACACGGGGAGGAACCGGTACGATCCACTCTGCTCATCAAACGTCTAGATCCCCAAGTCCAAAACAGGTTGCTTACAATCCAAGCATCAGGAAACTCCAATAGATATATGGAGCGATGGTTAGCCTCACGTTGAGGAGGGACTACTCAATCATACATGTTGTAAATTACAGCTATAGTATTTCAAAAAACTCTTTCAAATTTATGCTTCACTTGATGTAAAACAGTATTTTTCGAATAAATTTTACATTTTATTCAAAAAAGAATACAAATCAATGGTTAGTGATGAGAAGGACTCATATCTTAAAGAGAGTGACTAACTTGCAATAAAAATAAACATCAAAAGGAAGAGAAGAAATAAAGAAAATATAAAGCAGTTTCCATCAATTTCAATAAAGTTTATTTGTTGGTGGTAACTTTTTTTGTTGCACTCATTTAGCTAATGAGGGGTTATTTATAGTGCTTTGAAGTTGATATAATTAGGTGTGATATGGAATTGAGAATAATCTGGCGCGGAAGGAAAAAAGTCTCTAACACGAATTAAATGTAAAAATGCATGTAAGGGGGTTTGAAATTCTTTGAACTGTATACCTTTAGCATTTAAGGATGTATTGTAAAGCATTTTGTCTTCTTAATTTTTTTTTTATCGTAATATGATAACTTAATATTTATATATACATATGTTCTAAAATTTCTAGATTTTTTTTTGTCATGTTTTTTTGAATTCGGGTAAACCCAAACTTACCCGAACTAGACAGAATCCGATCTGAACCAGATGTGTTAGTACAAAAAAACTCGAACGGGTTTTATATGTCTAAGCCCAAAAACCCGAACCTGAATGCCCAGACCTACCGGTACAACAAATTCAGTTCACCTAGGGTCTAAAAAATATGTAGACGCGACTGAAAACAACTTTCCTCTCATATTTGTGTTCATATAGTAAAATTGGTGACGGTTAAACAACATTGTGTTCATACAGTAAAATGTAAACGTGTCCATACGAAGAGGAGCATATATGCGTGATTTAGCATCAAGAAGAGTGGTTTAATGTTCTGATCTGGAGTGTATCTTCAGGATGATTAAACCAAAACTCTTCCTCGGCTTTACTGACAAGAGTTTGAAACAAAGGCTGGTTCAAGTAAGATACTGGCACAATGCATCTTTCCTTAAAACATATGTTGCTCCCAGCTTGAGCTAATTTTTTCTATGTGAGATTATTTCTAGTTTACTATAAGAAAGTGTATCATGGTCAAGAAGTGTGTTATAGTGATATTAAATGTAGAGAAAGTGTGCTAGAGTGTTATTTATCCAAACAATTATGTGTGTTTAACATCCCACATCGGCTCAAATGTTTTATAAGATTCATAGTCATATTATAAGATTATCTAACTTAACAAGCATACAAATTTTAAAGTTTATATACAATTTAATTCGATATTTTTATTGTAAATGTTTAATTTTACTATATATGTAAATTTTAAAATTTTAAGAAGATAAATTCTTATAATTGATATATTTTAAATTAATAAATTTTTAAAAATATTATGAATATATAAACATATTAAAAGTTTCAAATAACATGATTAATTATATTGTCGTATAGGTAGACGAAACATAATTTGAATCAGTTTTAATAAAAAAAAATATATATCATTAATCTGAAGCTTAATTATAGATTAAATTCTCATTTTAATTTTCAATGCTACTAATATCAGACATGTTGAATTCAACTAATTTAACTATGATATGTAAAACAAATATATGTAGGAAACTATGTAATCACAAATATATGTAGGAAATAATATTTTAAATGATAAATTATGAAATATTGATTTTTTAGATTAATTTGTAGGCAATTGTCATAAATACCACTAATATGTTTTTATTCCAAAAATACCACAACTTAGTTTTTTGTTCCAAAAATACCATTAAAATGTAATTTTTTCCAAAAAAACCACATAATTGAATTAAATTTCTAATACTAAAAACTAATTTCTAAATTTTAAATACTAAACCCTACCCCTTAAAAACTATACCCTAAAACTAAATGTGTCAACCCAAACCAAAAAAAAAATTCTACATCCTTAAAAATCAGTTTTTTGTGTTTGTGGTAATTTTGGAAAATAAATTTTTGTGGTAATTTTGGAAAAAACTAAAATGTGGTATTTTTTGGAAAAAAAAACTTTTTAGTGGTATTTAAAGGAATTTCTCTTAATTTATACTTATAATTTAGGGATAATTGCTTAGGTTTTTTTAAAAAACAAATTGGTGATATTATTAATAGTGGTGAATATTTAGCAAAATTTTTGGTGATTGACAGTTTAACATTAAACTAGGATTTACCCTATAATACACTACGGGACAATATTTTTTTGTATACTTTTATATATAATTGTTATTAATTTGCTATTTATTATTTTTAATAAAATAATATATATATATATATCATTTTATTTGGAAACATTTATAGTACTTGTTATTGCATAAATAGGTATTGAATTTGAAATAATTATAAGTGTGTGTATTTTTCTTTAAGTATAAGTAATTTTATTTAACATAAATATATAATATTTGATTTAAACTGAAAAATACACCACGGCGAATATAACTATTAAAAGTTTGGCGTTTAATAGCTATGTTACGAATTATCTTTGCTTTGTCGATGGATCGTGGAAAGCAACAGAAAAATATGCTAGTCGTGGATGGTATTGTACCTCTCTAGTGGGGGAGGCTTCTACTATGGGCCTGGGGCAGCCAATCTCTGAAGCAGTCTCACGTCTCTTCATGCAGAGACCGAAGCTCTAGTCTCGGTGATGCTGTGTATGATTAGAGCGGATAATCAGGATGTCGTCTTTCTTACCGACTGCTCTGACTTGGTGAAGATGGTATCTTCGCTCTTGGAGTGGCCAACTTTCAAATCGTATTTAAAGAAGATTCAAGTTGATAAAGAAAAGTTCAGTTCCTTTTCTTTAGCCTTAATTCCCCGCTACAGAATGGTAAAGCATATTATCTGGCACAACGTGTTCGTTCAGTTTTGCATCAAGTTACCTATTCAGTAAAAAATGTTATTTTCTATTGGTTTATTTAAGCTAAATCTAATCATATGTTAAAAAAAAACCTTCATTGAAACCAACAACATTTACACCTTTACCCGTTTTTGCTTTACTTTATGTTTCTTCTCCTTTCTTTTGATGGAATGCTTATGACATAAAACAATCATCAATTTTTATATATAAATAATTATTTTTCTAAAAATAGAAGGAAAGAAAAGAAAATGTAGTTTATAAATAGTCCTATAAAAGAGTAACTGAAACAAATTAGAAAATTGCTAGACCACATATTTCCCCTCTTGTAATTCCTATCTTATCTCTATATAATAAAAAAAAGAAGTACAAATTGAAAATTGCCAAAAATTTCTAAGATTACCACTCAATTATTTATGAAGGAGAGTGTTTACTAAAATTGAAAAGGATAAATTTGTCAAAATGTTTAAAGAAATCAATTACCCGACCCGATTGAGGTGGGATCGCTTTTTTACTATATATTTTTCAGTTGGTGCGTTAATTATCTGATGAGTTTTGTTACAGATTATAATTAAAGAAAACAGTTTACAAATGATACATGCAATTAATAATTATTACTTATTGTATAGAAAATAATAATATTTATAAATAAAAATTTGACAAAAGATCATATTAATAATTTACTAACACCGATTTAATAATATTTTTGATTATAATTTTACCAACAAATGAAATGAATAGTCAATATTATACATATGACATATTATTTCTATTCATATTTATTTAATTGATTAAATAATGGGCCTAAGCCCAAGATAATGAATGTTTCAGTCGGCTTGGCTGCGTAAACATGTTTATACTGTGAGGACCTAATTGTAAAATTAGATAACGAAATTAGAATGGCTTCTTCCCCTTTGCCTCCGGCGATGAAGAACGGAGAGTATAGAAGAAACTGGGCGGAGCTTCCGCCGGAACTGACGTTATCTATCCTGATCCGTCTCAGTCCGATCGAGATACTGCATAACGCTCAGAAAGTGTGCCGATCGTGGCGACGCGTCTGTATAGACCCATCGATGTGGCGTAAAATTGACCTGAGAAACTTGGATGGCTTGGTTTACGATCTCGAGACCATGTGCCATCACGCCGTTGATCTTAGCCAATCGCTGAGACAATGCCCGGTCTTCGCCACCTACGGCTATTCAGGAACGGTTTTTCGGATACGGGCTTGAACGCTATTCTTGAGTGTTGTCCTCACCTGAAAGTCCTCGAGTTACACAAGTGTTCAAACATTACTCTTGTCGGAAATATGGGGAACTGATTTTTTTTGAGAGGATTAAAGATTTTTGAGACGACCCCAACCTAATGACTCAACTTGCCGATTACCCATTTGGTGACTTACCTTTCGTGTCATGAGAGATGCTGCCTAGATTCTATTCGTTTGTTAGTGATTCTTATTTAGATTATTGTATTTCACCGATCCATACAATTCATCTTGGAATCTCCGCGAAGCTATCATATATCAGAATTTCTCTATTATTGTAATGTATAAATGAATTTTCCTTGTGAGAAACTGAGTACTACATCGTCTAAAGGTACAAAATATAGAGAAAACCCGTAAATGAAGGTACTTCACTTCTTATTTTATTGATTTCAGGTTTTAATTAATCCTTCAGAAATGATTTGTTCGGTTCTTCTTCCTCGTCGCCATTGTCTACTCCCGTACCTAGGCTGATGAACGTTTTGAAGTCATGTTGCAATAACTAGTCCCTTGATCTCAAATTGCCGAGTTTTGTTTTGCTTCACATTGCTACTCTCATAACACTTCCTTTGTCATGGTTAGTGAAAAAAAGTAGTAGGTTTATTACTTATTAGCAGAAGAAGATCATCCACTTGATACTTGATACTTGTAGAACCCTTATGAACTAGTTAACCCAATTTATACAAACGCATTAGTAAAATTAAATTCTTAAGTTGTTATGATTGTTATCTGCCTCTAATATATGTACTATCAAAAAGTAATCCTTACTATAAGCTAAAGATATATACTTCCTTTAGTTTTAAATATTCCAATTTCTTGGATTTTTTTTCTTTAAAAAAGCACTACAAGAAATATAGACATTACTAGCACAGGAAAAATGTTACTAAAGGGCTTTCGTAGCGCATTTGAAAACGCTGTATAATGAGGAGCTATAGTAGACCCCCTCCTACCATAGCAGTTTTTACGCGCTATGATAAATTGACCTATTATAGCGCTAATACTCCGCTATTTAATATAATTAAATAACGCTTAGTTCGTGCTATTATGTTTGTTTTTATAGCAAACATTTCGTGCTGTAAAATATTGTTTTGTTCATTTTGATAATGCTGCTGTAATGTATATTATTATGTTCTATATTTCAATTATTTGAAACCTATAGTGCATAAAATATAAATTGCAAATTGATTCATAAATAAAATTAATATTACATTAAATTTATAAAACATACATTTTACATAAAATCATTCTATCAAATACCCAAAAGATACAAATGCTTGAATCACCAAGCCATAAAGAAAAAGAAGGCAAGTACATTTCTTCACCAAACCAAGTAATAAAGAAACTGAAGCAGTCCTAGTAGTTCTCCACTCATACCATCAGCAGATCACCTTATAGTAACTGTAAGTGGGAAAAATAAAAGAGTGTCAGCATAATAAAATTGAATCGGTCATAAGCAATGGTAAAACTCTCACTTTCCTAAGGTTGGTGAACTCGCAAATGTTACAAAGGATTAAACAAGAGATATGAAGAACAGGAAAATGGATTTAAAGTGTTTACAAACCTGTTTTCCAATCACCATCCTTTAAAATCCATCCCTCTCCTGTTGTAGCTATTCAATATGGGACTTCAAAGCAGATGTGTTTTTGGTTTCCTATCTTGCAGCCATCTTACAGACAGAGAAATAGAGAGAAGAACAAACTCGTTGGAGTTTATGGCAGCTAAAACAGGCCCCCTTATCGATCAATAGCTGTGAAAACAAATGCCAAATGAATTCATATGTGAGTACAGATTCCTACAAAGCTAACTAAACTCCAGATGTGAAGAGGTACATAACCACAAGAGAGAAAACAGAGAAGATTGGAAAGAGATTCTTACTCGCTTAGAACCAAACCATGACTAAAGAAGACTATGACCACCAAAACGAATTTGGAACCAAGAGTCACTGAATTAGTAATATGTGAATTAGCAGACCTAACAATCTACAATGAGATCCCAGAAAAAAACTAACTTCACCTAAATATCTTAAATTTAAAAAAATAAAAGCACTTTTTTACCTTGGATCAAAATCAGCAATTGAGGATTTATTATTCTTCAACAAGCTCCAACAGATGGGAACACTTGTTATATAGTCCGAAACCAAGATCTTGATACACCGAGGGTGACTACTTGGCTTCCTATCATATTGGAAGAGTTACCTGCAAACATTAGAATTCAACTATCAAATTAATCTCAATCTCTGTAGAAGAAAAATGACGTAATGAAACATACAAGACAAAAACTATACATTTCTTGATGACTTTAGAGTTCTAAAAAAAGTGCTGATAGAAGAACATCAGACCGCATTGAGAGAAATTAGTTACCTTTCTTGCAGCCATTAATCCTCACCATCTCCAGTTTATCGAGAAACTCAGTCTCACCACAATACTTAAGGACTTACAGTCCCCAAAATAGCAACTTTCTGCACCCAAAAAATATTTGTAAGAACAGAGTTAAACAACACATATGGAAAGAGTAGAGAGTTGTACAAAACATTTACATGGCGGAGCAGTATTTTCATCAGTAGTAAGTCCCTTGAGAAGGTTCCGTCTGTTCTGTCACTCCCTTGAATGAGGGTGTGAGCTGGGCTTAGTGAGTTGTCAACTGCAATAGACACATTGCTAAAGAAGAAACATAACAAACTGCACAAATCAGCCCCAATTAAAAGTAGAAAGATTCAGACTTTTAACATTCATACTCTTCATCTAAAACCCAGCAGAACCTTGTACAAATACCAATCCTAGCTAAGGTACTAATATGAGGAAAAACAACAAAAACAAGCCTACCTTTTCTTCTCCAGCTCCAGCCTCTGTATACCATACAAACAAAATCAATAATAATTCAAACATAAGAATCCACACAACAATGAAGGCATAAAAAGCAAAAAGTAGTAGGACTTAAATCCGTTGAATAAGATTCAGAAAAATGTCAAAGGAGAAACATTCACCTAGAGGAACTATTAAAGGCTAAGTATTTAACCCTAGAACCGAATCACCAAGATGAAAAAAAGAAAGGTACACACGAAGCTTCCATTTCACAGAATCACCACCGAGATAAAAAAAAAAGACTCTAACTTTGTTTCCTTGAGAAGAGAGAGAGAGAACCGTGAGAGAGAAGGGAAGAAGAAGGCGTGGAGGCCCTGTAAGAAGCCATCGAAAAATCAGTCTCAGATCCAGAATCTGAATCGGAGGGAAGCAGAAGCGACATCGGTGGTTTTGTTTTCACTCTGTCATCGGTGTTCGAAAGGCGACAAAGGTTTGTTGGTGTGTTGTTGTCTCCGTGGTGGCGGCGACGGAGGTTGAGAGGTGATGGAGGATGGGAATCGATTTTCTGAGAAAATGAGATATTTTTTTTGGCCAAATGTTTTTTTAAGTGTTTGGTCCGAGTGAGAGAGAGTGTCGGAAAAAACAAAGTTTTGGCTAAGTGTTTTCCTCCAAATGATTTTTCAGCTATTGTAGTGATTTTTGGTGATTTTTGGGTTTCCGCTTATTGAAATTTTTCCCCAGCACTAATCCAATGCTACAATAGAGCTCACAATCTATTTTTGACACTTTTAGTAGCAGTTACTGAATTAGTGCTACAAAGAACTGCTACCAAAACCCAAATTTGTTGTAGTGAAGATAGATGTTTAAGGTTTCTATGCAATATTTATTTGTTGGTATTGATGAATTATAAAATTCAAAAAAAAAATAATACTGTTGATTTAGAGTTATAGAAAACTGTAGATCATAAAAGTAACGCATGCACCACTTTATTATGTGTATATTTTTTGCTAAAATGAATTACTAACAAACAGAGAGTATATATAATATATTACTTTTGAACAATGAAGAAATTCTTTCGAACTTGTTTGAATGCATGTTGACTTGAGTGTCTGTTTTGGTCATGTTGCCATTGCAGCCTAACAGGTATTTCGCATATGACATATCATTCATTCAACTTTAATTAATCATTCATCTAATTAACCACATTTATTCATTATTTTCTAATAAATTGTCATAGCCGTTTCTCTCTGACGCAACCACCAAGGTTTAGTTTTTCGGCTTAACGTCACAATGTATGGTTTGATGATTTTGTGTCGGAGGATTTTTTTTTTCATGGGCATGTTTGTGATAGTTTCTACACTTCTCATGGTGCCTTATGGAGATTTTCCAAGTTTGTGTCTCTATGTCCGTTTATGCTTATTCTTCATGTAACCTTAATTTATAAGTTGAACCAAAATGTTGGTGCACAAAAAAAGATTCTATCAAACTTGACATATGTAAGATATATAAAAGATACATTTGATTATAAAGCATTTTCAAAATCTAACCGAAAAATATTTTTACTTAAATAGAAACGAGTCTATTCACGTTTTTTCATTTCTACTAATATCAAATAGAGTTCAAGTTATGTTGTACATGACAATATCAACTCTAAGGCATTCGAATATTCGGTTTTTGGATATTTTGGATATTAGATTTATTATCCATTCGATTTTTCTAGAATTTTCTATTGGTTTCGCTTCGGTTTTTCTATTTTTGTTTTGGTTTCAGTTCCTTATTTTGGATTTTTCATTATTTTTTTTTTTGGATAGTTTTGGATATTTTTGGTTGCTTATTTCGAGAATTAATTGGTAATTTTGGTTTGTTTCGGTTCTGCTGGATTTTGGTTTGGTACATTAGGATTGATTTTTTTCCCCCTAAATTAACAATATCTTTGGTGTGTTGGCAAGTGTATTTTGCAAAGCCTGCCTAATTAGAAAATCTAGGGCACATAAATAGCGCGTGACCGTTATTTGCTATATGTGCGTGTGGCCTTGCTTGAGTTTTCCTTCAGCTATAAGTATTGAGCCTAATTATTATACGTGGCATGAATTGCACCGCATACACATAATACTACGTAAACCTAGTTTTGAGTAAGAGTAGGGAGCCGTTAAAGGTCCGAAACGCACTTCACTTTCACTTCTTATCCTCAAAAATGTCTGCCTCCTTCCCTGTGTCACTGGCTACTTCCGTGCCTCCGGTGACGAAGGAAGTCAAAGAGGAGCCAATAAACTTGGCGGAGCTTCCGTCGGACTTGACAGCTTCGATCCTAATCCGACTTGGTGCAGTTGAGATACTTGAAAACGCTAAGAAGGTGTGCACATCGTGGCGAGACATCTGTAAAGACCCTTCGATGTGGCGAAAAATCGACTTGCGAGACATCACTAAAGACCTTTGGATGTGGCAAAAAATCGACTTGCGAGAACTAGGAAACCGCAGATTGGACGATTTTGCTTTCGATCGCTTCTGCCGTCACGGTGTTGACCTAAGCCAGGGCAGCTTGCTTGAGATCGACATTGAGCACTTTGCGACCGATTCTCTCCTCACCTACATCGCTGAGAGGTTCTCTTCTCTCTATCCCTTACACTTTCAAGTATGCGTTAAGTTTTTAATGGCTTTTATTTGGACTGATAAGAAATATCTCAAATGTATTTGTCTCCTTATTTTTCTGGTGAGGATTAGGGCAACATCTTGTTTACACTCATCTCAAACGCTTTGCTCGTATAACACGTCATTCCTTGCTCTTCTGAGCTTACATGCTTCGTAGTTGATTAGTACTTTTAGAATTTCTAAATCACCATTGTTCTGCTTAATTAGTTAATGCTTTAATCGACACGCAATTATTTGCAGATCAAGTAATCTGAGAAGTCTTGGACTTCGAGTATACCATGGTTTTGTGACGAACAAAGGACTTGTGGACGCAATCGCAAAATTTCCATTGCTTGAAACCCTCGAGGTCTCACACTCATCGCTTAAACTGAATTTGAAAGCTATAGGCCAGGCTTGCCCCCAGCTAAAGACATTGAAGCTAAACTCCTCAGGGTCAGGGTTTTCTGGGTTAGATGAGTTAGATTACAGGTCCGTTCGCGTCAAATGCGATGATGAGTATGCCCTAGCAATCGCTGAAAGCATGCCTGAACTACGCTACCTCCAGCTTCTTGGGGACAGGTTAACTGACACTGGATTGAACGCCATTCTTGACGGCTGTCCTAACCTGGAACACCTCGATTTACGCAAGTGTTTCAACATTAAACTTGTCGGAAATCTTGAGAAGAAATGTTTGGAGAGGATCAAAGAGTTCAGACGCCCGAATGATCCAACTGCTGATTACCCATTCGATATCGTTTTTATCAATTATGATTCAGATGAAGACTATACAGATGAGGAGGGACTCATTGACGCCTACTACGACTTAGCAGGCACCTACTAGGTATTGAATCTCTCTGAAAACATGTTGCTTTTGTTGGCCTTGTCAACTTCTGAACTCGTTCATGGCTCCTCTTTTCTCTATGTTCGTACTATGCTTTGGTTGTTTAAAAATTATTTCCTTTGAACTTTTAATTTTTGAGAGTGTGACTGTAGCTCGACGAAAACGATGCGATGGTTTTTTTTATTTCTCAATGATCTGCTGATTTAAATTTACAAATCTACTGGTGCTCAGGAGCTCTAGGTCTTAATTACACTCATGTCCATAGTTGGATATCAAAGTTATAGGTGATGATCTTGTCCACGGCTAACGACATTGAAACTAAAATATTGCTTCCGTTATATTCTCTCTTAAGTCATCACCAACGGTGATACTTAGCTAAGTTGCTAAAAGATTGGTAGTAATAAAAATGATTAATTTATTCAAATCACGTAAAGTTTTGTTATAGTTGTTGCTTATTTAGGATGTTTTAGATCCATTAAGCGTCGAGTATGTGTCGAGACCTGATTGGTTAGGGGATAAAAAAAAAAAAAAAACATATTGTCTCCCTCTCTTTCAACCGGCTGTATCTTCATCTCCACCCACGGTAGCTCCATGGGCGAGTTCGGGTTCATCAAAACAGAAGCATACGGGTTCATTATATCATGGATTCAAGTGGTCAAATCTTTGATTGTTTGGTTCAATGATGTTTGGGTTTGTTTATCTTGGTAAGAATCTCTCTGATTTCAGTTGTAGATTGTCATGCATTAGGTTTAAATAATTGATGTGAGAATAAATTATGGTTAAACAAATTGAAATTGATGTTGCAAAAATTAGAGGGTTTTATGATGTTAGAAGTTTGGGAATTAGTATGGCTGGGATTGAAGGGGAAACATGTGGGATTTTCCTGGATATAGTTATTAATAGAGGTGTTCTTCAATTTCTGTTCTAAATACCAAATTAAGAGCTAGCATTGGAAGCATACAATTTTTTAAAGAAACTTAACCAAACAATTTTTAAAATTTAATATTAAACTTGTTCTAACCCCACTTAACCAACCTTTTAGCTCTCCCCATTGAGGATACCCTTAAAAGTTAATGATGATCATGGACTAGTTTTGGTGAAAGCATGCTTAAAATACGCTACCTCCAGCTTCTTTAGAATAAGAAGACTAAGGGAAAGTGGCTTAAAAACACCATTCTTGATAACAATTCTGACCTGGAACACTTTAATTTACGCAAGTGTTTCAACATTAACCTTGTTGGAAATCTAGAGACGTGATATTGAGAAAACATGTTGTTTATGCTGATCTCCTACTTATGGACTCGTTCATGTCTCTTTTTTTTTCTCGACGTTCGTAATTGCAGTGTGTCCTTATTTTGATCTTCTCTAATTTTGTGTCCGTTTAGAAGACATGCATGTGCAATAAAGCTTAATAGTTTGCATACCATTTCATTCAATTAAACTATTCATCATGAGAAATTAAAGATGAATAAAACATTAAAAACCATGGAAGGCCTGACTCCTTAGCTAACATGTGCCATCACGCCGTTGATCATAGGTTACATAATGATAGTCATCAACAATATACTAATGGTAACTATATATCTATCTTATACCTAATGATAGTCATCAACAATATTACTTAAATGGTTACCAAAAACATCTTTGACTGAGTGTATGCCATACATGACAATCTGTAATTATATTTTAGATTTTGTCTACCACCACACAATGTTATCAGCATAATATGGAAGATTCACTTTAGACAAAAAATAAAAATGAAATTAAATAACTAGGTTGACTAGAGAGTTGTATAAAATAGAGATTTTTGTAAGGATTTAGAGAAGCACATACTTATTCTTTTCTTTTCTTAGAAACAGAAAAATAATTAACAGTAAGAACAAAAATAATGAGTATCACAAAAAATTTTGTTATCTTTTTTCTTGTAGTGATCTTGACAAATTCATTGTCCAACTCTGGCGTCTTGGCTTCATCAGGTATGTTGTTATTCTTCAAATATTATTTGTTATTTTAAATGTGATTATTGTATATAAAATTTACTTTTTAGAAAGAAAAAAAATGTAAAACCGTTTTTTTTACTTTTTCTTTTAACATAAATCCTACATGTGTTATAGTGATTGAAGCATCAAACTATGATTCGTGCACTAGACCATGTACAAAAATGTATGGAAACTATGAATGCCGGTATGACTGTACCTTCATGAAGTACAAGGATGGACAGTGTGTTGCTGGACGATGTTGTTGCAAACATTTTGATAGATAATCAATCAGCGATTTGAGCGGTTGAATTATATATATCTGTTATCAGATTTATGTAAGCTCTTTAATAAAATAAAACATATATATCATCACTTCTGTGACTTTACTTATTTGTCTTGATGTGTGTGTTTATATAACAACTAGTATTAAGTTTGCGCGTGCAAATAGCAAAAATGACCATTTGCTAGATTAAACTTAATCAAAAAAATTATTAAGAAGGTATATTTTTGATACTTATATATCCTTTTATTAATATCAGATTTATGCATATATACAATTTATTTTGATAAAAACTAGTTTTAATCTAATGTATTTGTTGTTCGTATACATTGGACATGAAGATTACAATTTACACTTGTCTGATTTACTTTAGATTATCTCCATGAGCGACAAATGGTGAAACAGTTTATGTTTCGCCTAAAATTGATACATTCACAAGAAAGTGAGATATTAAAAGATATACTAAACATGTTTTTTTTTAAACCGTTTCTTTTCCAAAATCTCCACCTTTGGTATTTATTTGAAAAAGAACTATCTTGAAAAATCCGAAGATAAATGACTAATTATTTATTTCAGGAACTTTGACCGAAAAGATAAGTGCACTTAAATGACGTAGATGATCAAATCAATTATTTTATATATCTCCACTAATAGATCACAACGTCGTTATTGCACACCAAAATCGTCACCCCCAAAAATGTGAGCCTTATTGACTTTACACTCGTCTTGGTTCAGCTTTGATACCACTTGAAAATAAACTCTAAATTTCATAAACAATTTGAAATCTATACTATAATTTTTTAGTATTTGAGATACCCTATAGTGCGTTTAAAATCATGACATTTTCTTAATTAATATTTAAATTTTAGAAAATTAATAATTTAACCAATATGTTTTACATGTATTAGTTTAAACTAAAATTAACAATTTAAATTAAAATATTCGGACATTTTTTTTATGGAAAAATTAGAAATAAAGGACCTTTGTAATTTTTTGTCTATATTTAATTTTATTTGTAAGTTGTTAATTATGACTAAACTACCAATACTAATAGATAAAATCAAGTTTTAAACAGTTTAAGAGAGACAAAAAAAAATATCTTAATAAATAACTTCAAAGAAGATTTGAAAAAGAAACATTGTGGTTTTGTTGAAAATAATTAGTTTTTCTGTATCGATAACTTTTGTTCTGTAACGTTTAATGTACATTTTACTTTAAGTTCTAAATAGTTTAAATTATGCATTAGACCATTTTTACGTGTTTTACAAATTTAATTGAAATATGTTCTAAAAGGTTTAGAATATGAAATTTTATAGGTTCCAATTTTATATGATTAACAAAATTTGGAGTACATATTGTACGAAAGTTAGTCTTTCTATTAATTTAAATTAAATTAATTAAAATTATATATATGTATTTTAAATGTCTTTTCACATTTTCCTAAAAATCAAATAAAGAATGGTAAATACTGTTTTCATATTACAAAAAAAGTAATAACATCAACTGAACACTAAAAAAGTAAATATATATAGTATCTAACATTCAAAAAAAATATATGTTTGATGGGAAATTTATTTAGATTACTGTTGATTT
Source organism: Camelina sativa (assembly GCF_000633955.1). NCBI lineage: Eukaryota > Viridiplantae > Streptophyta > Magnoliopsida > Brassicales > Brassicaceae > Camelina > Camelina sativa. The sequence goes on along the minus strand of NC_025697.1, from coordinate 21,564,720 downwards.
CATAATCTAAATAAAAAGCACATAAAAAGAGATCAATTTGACACACTTAGTAAACCACTTATTTTTTGGTGGTTATTAATTTGACTAAAGTGTTTAAATTAAGGCTCAATTGATTTAAGTTCATAATTAAAGGTATAATAGGTTTTTTTATTATTATAAAGCCTATTTCACCACCAAATATATAGATGAACAAAATTTTCTAAAAAACATCTTTTATTTTCAGTTTCCTCATTTTCCATTTTTTAATTCTATTAAAGTACAAAGCAATAACAAAATCAAACCGAATTACAGGTTTTATTAAAATAGAAACGATTCTATTCCACATTTTGTTTGATCCCCTATTTAATATTTCGGAAGTACACAAATTCTTTTTGATAGACTGGATAATAGTTATTGATTCATTAGTTGGTTGTAGAATATGTTATATGGATTGACTATTCGTTAGTCATACCAAGATTTAGGGGTTAAAATAATTACTTTACCTGCATTGTCATTAACTAATTGCAATGAATACACTTAAAGAGGATATTCCAAATAATAATACAACTTGAAGAAATTAAATATATAAACAAATGAAACAATAAAAACAAATCTTTAACAAAATCTTTCTCTATTAAACAGCCTGATATAGTATATTTACATAACCATATATATATAATGTTAGGAGATTAAAGAAATAGAATAAAACTCCCAAATTTTATTTATTTTCTTTTAAAAAATATCTATTCAGTTAAAATTTTGACTGAGTAACGGTCAAATTTGAATATTTACATTTTGTTTCATATATTTCTTTTGTTGAATTGTATAGTTTTATATACTATAATAAACTTTTTAAATAATTTTATTTGAAATATTGAAAAAGAGTTTAATTTGAAATTTTTAAAAATATCATAAATTTATGATAGATCAAAAAGTTAAAAATTACAAACACTATAATTTGATTTGTTATAGCAAGGGTCAATAATATGTCACTATAATATGAAAAAAAATCAAGAAATGTGATTTCATGTTAGAGCAAGAGTTGAAATTTCAAAAAAAATATGATTTCTAGAAATTAATTAAAGTTTGGAATAATGTTGTTTGGTAGGCTTTCTTGGTCAAAATGATTTTGACAAACATATGTTACATATTTGGTCCTAAAATTAATATGCGGTATACTATGGGTTAAACCGTAAAATTAACAATCAAAATACAATATATAATTTTAAACAATAAACAAATCAAATAAAACTAACAAAAAAATTAATTTTTTTATAACACAACTTAACCCACGGTATACCACAGATCAAAATCTAGATCTACTAGAATAAATCTTACAAAACAGATGTTATTTTCATAAGTCATGTTCAACATATAATTTCATGGCATAGTGTTACATCCAAAAAAAACATTTAGAAAATAAAATAATTATATATATGATGTTTTGAATAAATTTTTTAACTTATACTCTAACACGGGTCATATTCTAGTTTCTTACTAAATCGGATGAAATCCAAGATATTCTATTCATGACAATATCAATGGTGTGGTGGGTAGGGGTGTCAATCGAGCTAGCCCGGCCCGGCCTGGCCCGAAACCCGTAAAGCCCGCTTATGTATGAGCTTGGTCCGGCCCGAAATATTTCCAAGCTTATATTTTAAAGCTTGAGCCCGACCCTAACAGGGCTACAGGGCTTTTCGGGCTTTTCGGGCCTATCTTACATATCAATAATTCAAATTTGTAAGTCTTAAAAAGCAGTGTTTAAAGATGCACTATAAAACAAATCAATCAAAAATTTAATAACTCATCTATATTCACTATAAGTTGAAAAAAATTAAAACTAAACAAAATTTTATACTTTAACCAAATAAAGCAATATATAATTCATATATAATATCATAGATAAAAAATTTTTAAAGTATTAAGCAAGGTTATTAAGTAAATATGAAAACTAGGATTATAATTTTAAACTTTATTTACAATAAATCATTAATCAAATATTGCAATCAAATAATAATGTTAACAAAAAGTACAAATATATTTGTTAAAGAGTTTTTCGGGTTGGTCTGAGCCGGTCGGGCTAAGTCCAAAAAACCCTATAGCTCAAACGGGCTGAGCCCAAAAAACTCGATTTTTCTGAACATATATATTTAAGCCTGATTCTAGTATTTTTTAGGGCCGGGTCGAGCTAGCCTGCGGACTTTAGCCTTAATTGACATGCCTAGATGGAAATGTAATTTGCCTAGCCTGCGCACTTTAGCCTTAATTGACATGTCTAGATGGAAATGTAATTTGCCTAATTAAAAAATGAGAGGAAATATAATTAGCGCGTGAGTGTTATTCGCTATATGCGTGTGGCCTTGCTTGATCTTCCTTCAGCTATCGAGTGTTGAGTCTAATTATTAGACGTGGCATGAATTGTACCACATAAACAAAATACTACGTAACCCTAGTTTTGAATTAGATACGGGGGAGCCATAAAAAGGTCCGAACACACTACATTTCACTTTTTATCCTCAAAAAAAATGTCTGCCTCCTCCTCTACATTGGTGCCTCCGCTGATGATGAGAGAGGAAGAAGAGCCGAGAGACTGGACGGAGCTTCCGTCGGACTTGACCTCTTTGATCCTGCTCCGAGTTGGTGCAGTTGAGATACTTGAAAACGCTCAGAAGGTGTGCAAACCGTGGCGACGCATCTGTGAGAACCCTTCCATGTGGCAAAAAATCAACATGCGAGACCTGGGAAACCGAAGATTGAAGGATTTGGACTTCGATATCTTGTGTCGTCACGCTGTTGATCTCAGCCAAGGCGGCTTGCTCGAGATCAACCTTGACTTCTTCTCGTCCGATTCTCTCCTTGCTTACATCGCCGATAGGTTCTCTTCTGTTTTATGGCTTTTATTTGATTTCACTGGGAATAGTTAGACACACTCACACACAATGTCCGAGAATATCTGAATTGTGTTTGTTCCTTTTTTCTCTCTCTCGTGTGGATTAGGGCAAGAATTTGTTTAACTTAAAATTGTTAAGTTTTTGTTGTTTTTTTGTTTTGTTTATCCTTTTACTGGATCTGGCGATCTGCTAGTAATGGCTTTGGATAGTCATTTACTTAATTTAACACAAGTATGTGTACCTGGCAACTCAAAGTTTTCCTTTATATATGTACTCTACGTTTGGGATTAGATAGCACAGATATATTTGAAGGATAATTAAATAGTCCTTAGTTCTCATCACATTGTTCGAGTCTTGTGTCTTGTTTCACTCCGTTACTCATTATTAGCATATATGAGAATATCATCAGCTTATAGAATCTTATTACATAGACTTGCTTAAAGCATCACTAGAGTTTTATTTTCTGAGTCATGTAATTAATAGACGTCCCAAACGCATTGCTGGTAAGACGTCATTCTTTGCTCTTCTTATTTTAAGTTGATTAGTACTTTGAGAATTTCTAATCCCTATTGTTCTTAATTAGTTTATGATTTAACTCTACACACAATTATTTGCAGATCAATGACTCAACCACTGGTTACTCAAATGATACCAGTTTCGTCAATTTTGATTCAGATTATGGCTTGTGAAATATATGGTGGTGATGACATATTGAGGTTGACACTAATTTTAAGGTGCCAGTAACTATATTCGGACTACCTACTGAATCTTTATGAAAAATGCAGAAAAGATGTTGTATATGCTGGTCTTGCCGCCAATGCCAACTTATGAATTTTTTCATGTTTCCTTTTTTTCTCTGCGTTCATATAGATGCGGTTGTCCTTATTTTTAACTTGAGCGTGTCTTGACTTCAGTGTCCGTTTTGAAGCCATGTGCAATACAACATATATAGTATTATTCATATGATTCTTTCAATTTAAGTATTCTTTCATTTATGGGCATCTCAATTCTACTCTACTTTTTCTTGTAAATTTAATATCTTCTTTAATCCGGTTTACTCTATATCTTATTCTAAAATAAGAGTTGAAGATAGAATTAGTCTATATTTAAAGTTTCTCTACTTTTCAATATTTTTATAAAATGATACGTAAGAGAAAAACTTTATTGTATTTTTGAATTACTCTATTTTATCGTAAAAACTAAAAAACGTAGAAAGACATAATTGGAGATGGTTTATCCATTATTTCATTTTATTAAATTTGACATATGTAAAATTTAAATAAAGTAGACCTATACTTCTTTTAGTATTTTACTAAAATCAATGGAGTCCGAAATACATATGATGTAGTGGCAAATGTTTTGTGAGCGCGTGTATATTTTGCCAAGGCCTGCATTATTAATTGTTCATAACGTGTGATTGTTAAGATTGTGATACGCTTATGTTGATCAGTACTATCAACTATGACAAACGTTATTTTGAGCTTGTTCGAGTGTGTGTTGACTTCAGTTGTCCGTTTTGAAGTCATGTTGCAATAACTCTTATTTTGGATATCATTCATTCAAATTAGCGATTCATTCATCTATCTAACCACATGTATCCACAAGGTTTTTTTTTTGTGAATGAAATTTACATATTAACACAAAAAAAATCAAACCGAATTACTAAATCAAGCCGATTAACAAAATCAAACCGAATTACTAAATTTTACTTAAGTCTATCCCACGTTTTATCGATTCCATACTAAAATCGAATGGAGTCGAAGATACGCTGTTCATGACAATATCAGTGATGCGGTGAAAATGTATTTTGCCTAATTAGAAAATCGAGGAAACATAATTAGCGCGTGAGTGTTATTCGCGACATGTGCGTCTAGCCTTGCTCTATCGAGCTTGAGCCATATTATTATACGTGGCATGAATTGTACCACATAATACTACATAACCTAAATTTTGAGATAGAGACGGGAGCCGTAAAGGTCCGAACACATTACACTTCACTTCTCCTCAAAAAATGTCTGCCCCCTCCTCTACATTGGTGCCTCCGCTGATGATAAGAGAGGAAGAAGAGCCGAGAAACTGGGCGGAGCTTCCGTCGGATTTGATGTCTTCAATCCTGCTTCGACTTGGTGCAGTTGAGATACTTGAAAACGCTCAGAAGGTGTGCACATCATGGCGACGCATCTGTAAAGACCCTACTATGTGGCAAAAAATCGACATGCGAGACCTGGGGAACCGCAGAGTGGGCGACTTGGATTTCGAAATCTTGTGCCGTCACGCTGTTGATCTCAGCCAGGGCGGCTTGCTGGAGATCCACCTTGATGTTTTCGCGACCAATGAACTCATCAGCTACGTACATCGCCGAAAGGTTCTCTTCTCTCTATCCCTTAAACGGCTTTTATTTGATTCAATGGAATTTGGATAGTCATATTTTACTTTTACTCGAGAATGTATGCCTTGCAACTTAAAGTTTTCTTAGTTCTCACATTGTTCGAGTCTTTGTTTTGTTTCACTCCGTTAATTACTCTCATCATACTTAATTAGTTACTTATCCTTTTTCATGGTTGATGAAAACAATTAGTTAGATTATTAGCATATATAATTCAGAACAATATCATCAGCTTTAAGAACTCTTACCATATACTTGCTTAAGAAGCATCACTCTAGAGTCCCAAACGCATTGCTTGTATAACACTCCATTATTTGCTCTTCTTATTTTACATGCTCCTGAGTTGATTAGTACTTTGAAAATTTCTCTTTATTGTTGTTGTTCTTAGTTTATGATTTAACTCGGCCACACAAAATTATTTGCAGATCAAGGAATCTGATAAGTTTTGGACTTCAAAGGATGACGAACGAAGGACTTGTGAACGCAATCGCAAAAATTCCATTCCTTGAAACCCTCGAGGTTTCACACTCAACGTTAAGACTGGATTCAAAAGCTATAGGCCGTGCTTGCCCACATCTAAAGACATTGAAGCTAAACTCCTCAGGATGGTCAGGCTACATATTGTTTCGCACCATACATGATGATGATGATTATCACCTAGCAATCGCTGAAAGCATGAAAGTGTTTCGACATCGACCGTGTCAGCATTCTTAAGAAGCAATGTTTGGAGAGGATCAAAGAGTTCAGACGCCCGGACAACTCAACTGGTGGTATCACTTTTGTCAATTCTGATTCTGACTCAGATCATGAAGGTCTACTACAACTGAGCAGGTACCGGGGATTATATTGGGACTAGGTATTAAACCTCTCTTAAAACAATTTGCTTTTGTTGGTCTTGTCAACTTATGAAGTCGTTCATGTCTCCTAGCTCTTTTCTCTATGTTGGTATTTCATAGTTTCAAAGACCTTATTTCCTTTAAACTTTTAATTAAGCTTTGAGTCCGTGACTGACTGACTGTAAGTTGCGATAACGATTGGATGGTTTTTTCTTAAGTGGGTACATTTATGATTATCGGCTGATTTTTATTATGAGATTCTATTATTATACTTTATGGTGGCCCGAACAAATATCATAGGCTTCTAAGTTTTATTTATTA
>NC_025697.1:21554495-21557805 GCF_000633955.1 Camelina sativa | reverse complement strand
AAAACAATTTGCTTTTGTTGGTCTTGTCAACTTATGAAGTCGTTCATGTCTCCTAGCTCTTTTCTCTATGTTGGTATTTCATAGTTTCAAAGACCTTATTTCCTTTAAACTTTTAATTAAGCTTTGAGTGCGTGACTGACTGACTGTAAGTTGCGTCAACGATTGGATGGTTTTTTCTTAAGTAGGTACATTTATGATTATCGGCTGATTTTTATTATGAGATTCTATTATTATACTTTATGGTGGCCCGAACAAATATCATAGGCTTCTAAGTTTTATTTATTATATAGTCGAACTATAAAGAATCTTGTTTTCCTATAGCTTAAGGTATAGCTAATTATTTGTCTAATATATAATCAAGTAATCTAAGAAGCCTTGGATTTCCAATATGGTGCTAAAATAACTTGTGAATGCAGCACCAAAACTACTCGTGTTCTAGAGAAACGATGTTTCAAGATCAAAAGATTGTACATATACCAGTTTTTGTCAATTTTGATTTAGATGATGACTTGGGAAATATATATATGGTGGTGATGACATATTGAGGTTGACTGTAATTTCTAAGGTGCCAGTAACTATATTTAGGAGTAGATATATATATATATTAAATCTTCATGAACAAAGCAGAAAACATGTTGTATCATATACTGGTCTTGCCATATGCCAAACTTATGAACTTGTTCATGTCTCCTTTTTTTCTCTACGTTTGTAGTTGCAGTGTCTTTATTTTGAACTTGTTTGAGTGCGTGTTAACTGTCGTGACCGTACCCAACCCGAACCCGGTTTTTCGGGTCGGGTTCCGGGTTGGGTATTCGGGTACGGTTTTTATGCCCGGGTCTAGATAATAGTTTCAAACTCCTTGATTCCTCCTATGAATTTTTAAGCTTTTCAGTTTAAAAATTAGGCCTAGGCCCAAAATATTATTTTTATTATTGTAATTTATGGCCCAACTAATATCGTAAAATATGTATCACTATGAAGACCTAGCTGTAATTTAGTGACCGCTACGAAAATTTTGAAACGACAGTACTACTCTGCTTCCTTTCCTCTTCACTGTAGCTGTTTTCATTTTTGTTTCTCCTTAGCCGTCGTCTCTGTCTTTACCTCCGGCGATGGAGGAGTACGGAGAAGAATATAGAAACTGGGCGGAGCTTCCGCCGGAAATTATGTCATCGATCCTTGTGCGGCTTGGCGCGATCGAGATTCTTGAAAACGCCCAAAAAGTATGCAAATCGTGGCGTCGCGTTTGTAAAGAGGCGTCGATGTGGCGGAAGATTGACATAGACAACCGCGGAGACTTGGCAAGCTTCAAGTACGACCTCGATCGCATGTGCTGCCACGCTGTTGATCGTAGTCAGGGCGGTTTGGTTGAGATCGATCTTTGGTACTTCGGTACTAATTGTTAGAAATGGAATCAATAGCTTTGCAAAAAACTGAGGAAAAGTCTTAATTGAAACTAAAACAAACTTGGTTCTTTATAAGAACCTTACAACCAAATCCTCCGAAACAGACGCTGCTAAAACAGAGTTGAGCTCGTGTCCTACAAACTAGGACTACGACTTATTCAATTGAAACATTCAAACTTAACAGAACAAACTTAAAGACACGTTTTATTCTTCAATTCTTCCCCTAAATTGGAACCTCTCCTTCCAGTTTAATCCTTCTCACAGCAGACTCCCAACTTCTTTCTCAGTTTCTCGAACACATCGAGTTTAACAGCCTTTGTCATGAAGTCTGAAACTTGTTCTTGAGTAGAGCAGTAATCTAGTTTGATGACCCCTTCATTCNAACTAATATCGTAAAATATGTATCACTATGAAGACCTAGCTGTAATTTAGTGACCGCTACGAAAATTTTGAAACGACAGTACTACTCTGCTTCCTTTCCTCTTCACTGTAGCTGTTTTCATTTTTGTTTCTCCTTAGCCGTCGTCTCTGTCTTTACCTCCGGCGATGGAGGAGTACGGAGAAGAATATAGAAACTGGGCGGAGCTTCCGCCGGAAATTATGTCATCGATCCTTGTGCGGCTTGGCGCGATCGAGATACTCGAAAACGCCCAAAAAGTATGCAAATCGTGGCGTCGCGTTTGTAAAGAGGCGTCGATGTGGCGGAAGATTGACATAGACAACCGCGGAGACTTGGCAAGCTTCAAGTACGACCTCGATCGCATGTGCTGCCACGCTGTTGATCGTAGTCAGGGCGGTTTGGTTGAGATCGATCTTTGGTACTTCGGTACTAATTGTTAGAAATGGAATCAATAGCTTTGCAAAAAACTGAGGAAAAGTCTTAATTGAAACTAAAACAAACTTGGTTCTTTATAAGAACCTTACAACCAAATCCTCCGAAACAGACGCTACTAAAACAGAGTTGAGCTCGTGTCCTACAAACCAGGACTACGACTTATTCAATTGAAACATTCAAACTTAACAGAACAAACTTAAAGACACGTTTTATTCTTCAATTCTTCCCCTAAACTGGAACCTCTCCTTCCAGTTTAATCCTTCTCACAGCAGACTCCCAACTTCTTTCTCAGTTTCTCGAACACATCGAGTTTAACAGCCTTTGTCATGATGTCTGAAACTTGTTCTTGAGTAGAGCAGTAATATAGTTTGATGACCCCTTCATTCACCAATTCACGTAAGAAATGAAACCTTACATGAATGTGTTTGCTCCTCCCGTGAAGCACCGGATTCTTGGACAGTTTTATAGTAGAACTATTATCACAGAACAGAACCGTATTCTCCCCTTGAGCAGCCCCAATTTCTTCAAGGATGTTTCTCAACCACACTGCCTGACACGCTCCATAGGCTGCTGCGACAAATTCAGCTTCAGTGGTGGATAAAGTTACTATAGGTTGTTTCTTTGATGCCCATGAAACAGCTCCTCCTCCAAGCATAGAGACATATCCCGAAGTACTTTTCCGATCATCAACGTCTCCTGCATAATCACTATCCACAAAACCCACAAGTTCTTGCCCCTCTCCACGCTTGTACCGTATACCATAGTGTGTGGTCCCTTGCACATATCGCAGAATCCTCTTTGCAGCTAGCATATGTTGCTCGCTGGGAGCCTCCATGTAACGACTGACCAAATTCACAGAAAAAATTAAATCTGGTCTAGTTGCAGTTAAGTACCTCAGACTACCCACGAGCTGTTTGAAAGTTGTAGGATCAACAGCTTCTCCAACTCCCACTTTTGACAATTTGCTACCTGGCACAATCGGATTTTTCACTGCATTGCAGTTCTCCAACCCATACTTCACCAACAGTTCTTCAGCATATTTTTGTTGACTGATGAAGATACCTCTCTC
>NC_025697.1:21546516-21547717 GCF_000633955.1 Camelina sativa | reverse complement strand
ATAAGATCATCCACATACACGCTTACTATTAAAATGTTACCTCCTTCCTTCTTCACAAAGAGAGTGTGTTCACAGTAAGCTTTCTCAAACTTTTCTCTTAGGAAGTACCCTTCAATTCGACTGTACCAGGCTCTTGGTGCTTGTTTGAGCCCATACAAAGCCTTCCTTAGCTTGTATATTTTACTGGATTCATCCTCAACTACAAATCCCTTTGGCTGCTCTACATACACCTCTTCATCCAACTCTCCATGTAAAAAGGCACTTTTTACGTCAAGTTGGAATACTACCCAGTTTTTCTCTGCAGCGAAAGCAAGGATGGTTCTGACTGTATCCCATCGAGCAACTGGAGCGAAGACTTCATGAAAATCCACTCCATATTTCTGATGATACCCTTTAACCACCAATCTTGCCTTGAACTTGTCCACCTCTCCTTTCTCATTGAACTTTGTTTTATACACCCATTTGAATCCGATTACTTTAGCTCCGTGAGGCAAATTCATCAGCTCCCAAGTGTTGTTCTCTTCGATAGCTTTGATCTCAGCTTCCATGGCCTTTTCTCCAAACTTCTTGCTGTACTGCATCCTCAAAACGATCAGGATCATCAGATGCAATAAACATGGCCAAGATATTCTCACCTTCCTCTGCAATCACGAACCCTGCATTTCCTGTGACATAATCGTTCATCCATACAGGCGCTTGGCGATTTCGTTTGGTTCCAGGAGCAACTACTTGATTGGGACTGGTTTGCTGAGTTTTTGCTGCTCCTACGTCTTCTTCTTCATTATTTTCTGGAGAACATGGTGGCTCAGGTGTTTCATTCTCGTTTTCTTCACCAACTGCTTCTTCATTCTCTGTTTCGGTTATCAGCTCATTCCACGCTAACTCACCACTCTGTATCTCGTCATCCCAACTCCAACCTCTGGACTCATCGAAATGAACATCTCGACTGATCACAATCTTCTTTGTCGCAGGACTGTAGAGACGATAGGCTTTTGATTCTTTGCTAACCCCAAACATCACACATTTCACACTTTTCTCGTCGAGTTTTATTCTCCTCTCATACGGTACCAATGCATAAGCAACACACCCGAATATCCTTAGATGCCCCACTGATGGTTTGTGCTGGCTCCACTTCTCCTCCGGTGTGATGTCACCTAAGGCTGCTGATGGACTTCGATTCAAAATGTGGACTGCATATTGG
>NC_025697.1:21530295-21539940 GCF_000633955.1 Camelina sativa | reverse complement strand
AACAACTTCAACACCCAGGAAATATTTCATCCTTCCTAGATCAGTCATGGAGAACTCCCTCATCATTGATTTCTTGAACGTTTCTAGCATTGTGAGAGAATTTCCTGTATAGATAAGATCATCCACATACACGCTTACTATTAAAATGTTACCTCCTTCCTTCTTCACAAAGAGAGTGTGTTCACAGTAAGCTTTCTCAAACTTTTCTCTTAGGAAGTACCCTTCAATTCGACTGTACCAGGCTCTTGGTGCTTGTTTGAGCCCATACAAAGCCTTCCTTAGCTTGTATATTTTACTGGATTCATCCTCAACTACAAATCCCTTTGGCTGCTCTACATACACCTCTTCATCCAACTCTCCATGTAAAAAGGCACTTTTTACGTCAAGTTGGAATACTACCCAGTTTTTCTCTGCAGCGAAAGCAAGGATGGTTCTGACTGTATCCCATCGAGCAACTGGAGCGAAGACTTCATGAAAATCCACTCCATATTTCTGATGATACCCTTTAACCACCAATCTTGCCTTGAACTTGTCCACCTCTCCTTTCTCATTGAACTTTGTTTTATACACCCATTTGAATCCGATTACTTTAGCTCCGTGAGGCAAATTCATCAGCTCCCAAGTGTTGTTCTCTTCGATAGCTTTGATCTCAGCTTCCATGGCCTTTTCTCCAAACTTCTTGCTGTACTGCATCCTCAAAACGATCAGGATCATCAGATGCAATAAACATGGCCAAGATATTCTCACCTTCCTCTGCAATCACGAACCCTGCATTTCCTGTGACATAATCGTTCATCCATACAGGCGCTTGGCGATTTCGTTTGGTTCCAGGAGCAACTACTTGATTGGGACTGGTTTGCTGAGTTTTTGCTGCTCCTACGTCTTCTTCTTCATTATTTTCTGGAGAACATGGTGGCTCAGGTGTTTCATTCTCGTTTTCTTCACCAACTGCTTCTTCATTCTCTGTTTCGGTTATCAGCTCATTCCACGCTAACTCACCACTCTGTATCTCGTCATCCCAACTCCAACCTCTGGACTCATCGAAATGAACATCTCGACTGATCACAATCTTCTTTGTCGCAGGACTGTAGAGACGATAGGCTTTTGATTCTTTGCTAACCCCAAACATCACACATTTCACACTTTTCTCGTCGAGTTTTATTCTCCTCTCATACGGTACCAATGCATAAGCAACACACCCGAATATCCTTAGATGCCCCACTGATGGTTTGTGCTGGCTCCACTTCTCCTCCGGTGTGATGTCACCTAAGGCTGCTGATGGACTTCGATTCAAAATGTGGACTGCATATTGGACCGCTTCTGCCCAGAATCTCCTCGGCACCGACATTTCAAGCAGCATACACCTTGTCATATTCATGATGCTTCTGTTTTTTCTCTCTGCTACACCATTTTGTTGTGGTGTGTAAGCAGCAGTAAGTTGACGTTTAATCCCACTCTCCTTACAGTAATCTTCAAACACCTTTGAGTTGAATTCACCACCTCTGTTTGTCCTCAAACACACCAATGGCTGTCCCAACTCTCTTTCTGCACTAGCTTTAAATTCTTTGAAGAATTGTAGAGCTTCTGACTTTTCTGACAAGAGATAAGTCCAACATTTTCGGCTATAATCATCAATGAAGTTGATAATGTACCTCTTTCCACTCTCTGATACAGGTGATATCGGACCACATATTTCGCTGTGAACCAATTGCAGTGCTCGTGTTGCTTTCCAATCACTCTTCTTTGGAATGCTTTCACGGTTTTGTTTCCCTTTGAGACAAACATCGCAGGTGATTTCAGCTTCTTCAAGACTGGTGGCAGGTAGTCCATTCACCATCTCCTTCTCCGCTAGAGTCTTTAAACCTTTAAAGTTGAGGTGACTGAACCTCTTATGCCACAGTTGTTCTGTTTTCTCCATCATCTGAAAACATTTGCGTTCTTCCTCTTCTCTTCTCAGTCTTATTGTAGCATGAACAACGAACATCCTGTTTTTGCTCATGGTTGAGTACATCACCATGGTTTTCTGTTCCTTGTGCCAGATCTCACATACGTCGTCTTCAAAGATCACTTTTAGCCCCTTTTGCTGCAACTGCCCCAAGCTGAGTAGATTGTTTTTTAGCCCTGGCACATAGTAAACCGAGGTGATTACTCTGACTGTTCCATTTATCTGCAGTCGCAGGCTTCCTTTACCTTCCACTATCATTCTTCTATCAACTTCAAGTTTGACGTTCTGTCTAAAGGTACCATCAAACTCGCTGAACCACTCTTTTGTGCCACACATATGGTTGCTGCATCCAGAATCTATGAACCATATCATCTCCTGATCCTCCATGTCTATGTATGACATTAACACCATGTCTTCTTCCATTTCTGCATAATTAGCCTCTTTGTCCCACTCTGGACATTCCGATTTGTAATGTCCCTTCTTGTGACATTTGTAACACTTCACCATCTCTCTTGAGAAACTACCACGGCCCCTTCCTTGGTAACCACCACGACCTCGACCTCGGTTTGGTGATCCTCCTCTGCCCCTGCCGTAGTTTGGTCTCCATTGAGCTTCCACCTTTAGTGCATGCTCTTCTCCTCTAAGCTTGCTTAGTTTTTGCTCATGCACCATCAACGAACTTTGTAAACCGTCTACCGTCATCAGCCTGATGTCTTTGGACTCTTCAATAGCACACACGACATAGGTAAATTTCTCCACCAAAGTTCTTAGGATCTTCTCTACCACTTTCGGATCACGCATGTCTTCTCCCAGATTTCTCATATTGTTGGCAACCTCCATCACTCTTGAGAAATAATCGTTAATTGTCTCACCATTCTTCATCTCGAGTACCTCAAACTCTCTGCGTAACCTCTGCAGTTGTGCACTTTGAACTCTGTCATTCCCTTGAAACTTCCTCCTCATCGACTCCCACAGATCCTTGGATGTCTTCTTCTTTAGGATAGTTTTGAGAATTGTTTTGTCGATGGATGCAAACAGGTAGTTTTTGACCTTGTGATCTGTGACGGTCTTCTCCGCCAACTCCGTTCTCTGTGGTCCGGTGAGGATCACATTCCTCTCCTGCCGTGGAATCCTAGTCTCAATGAGATCCCACCACTCCTTGGATTTGAGCAGGTTCTCCATGAGCATCGCCCAGTGCTCATAGTCACCATCGAACTTTGGCACGATCAACGCATCCTTCTCACTCATTGTTGCTGTGTTTTTCTCAGGTTTGTAGGAAAGAGGCTCTGATACCACTTGTTAGAAATGGAATCAATAGCTTTGCAAAAAACTGAGGAAAAGTCTTAATTGAAACTAAAACAAACTTGGTTCTTTATAAGACCAAATACTCCGAAACAGACGCTACTAAAACAGAGTTGAGCTCGTGTCCTACAAACCAGGACTACGACTTATTCAATTGAAACATTCAAACTTAACAGAACAAACTTAAAGACACGTTTTATTCTTCACTAATAGGCTCCTCGGTTACATCGCCGATAGGTTCTCTCTCTTTCTCCCTGTAACTCAAAATCTCTCGAATTAGGGTTTATAGAGAACTGTGGCTGATTTGATTTCAGTCATTGAATGGGGTTATGCTATTCTAGGGTTTAGAACAGAATTGGGGAAATTATTGTTAGCTTATGATTCTGTGTCACTCTTTTTAATCTCTGATGATTGACATTGAGTTGATTGGAATAATGTTTTAAACTTTTACTCACAATTATATGCAGTTCAAGTAATCTGAGAACCCTTAGACTTGTAAAATGCCGTCAGATTACAGATAAGGGAGTTGCTAAAGCAGTTGCAAAACTTCCATTGCTTGAAGACCTCGAGGTTTCATACTGCTATATTTCAGGAGAGCGTCTGAGTGATATAGGCAAGTCATGTCCACATCTGAAGACATTGAAGCTAAACCGCCTTCCTCGCGTTGAGTTTGCTCTAATATGCGTGATCATAATGCCATAGCAATTGCGGAAAGCATGCCTGAGCTACGCCACCTCCAGCTTTTAGGGAACGAGCTGACCAACACGGGCTTGAACTCCATTCTTGACGGCTGTCCTCATCTGGAACATCTTGATTTACGCCAGTGTTCCAACATTCACCTTGTAGGGGATCTCGAGAAGCGTTGTTTGGAGGTCAAAGTTTTGAGACGCCCCAACGACTCAACAGCTGATTACCCATATGATACCAGTGTACTCGATACGTATTCATATGATGGAATACCCTGTCTACATGACCAGTATGTCATTATGGGCGGCAATGACCTTATGGACGGCTATGACCTTATAGCCGCCTTTGACCTAATGGGCGGCTATAACAACATTATGGGCGGCTATGACTCAGGTACCAAGGACTATAGTTGGGAGTAGATATTGAATTCTTTTTAACAATGCATAGACAGGTTCACTTTGCTGTGCTTATTATGCTCAGTTGCAAGTGGTTGTGACTTATGAACTTGTTCCTGTTTTCTTTATCTCTGTGTTCATTGATTGTAAATTAAAGACGGAAACTACTTTAATTCTCATTACATTTGAATTTTTTTAATCAGATAATACTTCCTCCTCTTCATCGTCGTCCACTTCTGTTTCTACACTGATAAATGACGAAGAGCTCAGAAACTGGGCGGAACTTCCACCAGAACTGATATCATCGATCCTGGGCCGCCTTAGCTCTATTGATATACTGGAAAATGCTCAGAAGGTGTGCAGATCTTGGCGTCAAGTCTGTAAAGACCCCTCGATGTGGCGCAAGATTGACATGGACAACCTCGGAGACTTGGGAGCCATGGGGTACGACCTTGAGATCATGTGTCGTCATTCACCAATGTGGGCTTGAACGCCATTCTTGATGGTTGTCCTCACCTGGAACACCTTGATCTACGCAAGTGTTTCAACATTGACCTTACTGGGAATCTAGGGAAGCGATGCTCTGAGAGGATCAAAGATTTGAGACGCCCCAATGACTCAACTGCTGGTCACCCTTATGGTGGTACCTTTATAGTTGATGCCCCCCCGCTATGATCCCAGCGACTATTATTGGTAGTTATTGAATCTTTCTGAACAATGCAGAGAGAACATGTTGCTTTTGTTTTGGTCTTGTCAACTTATGAACTCGTTTATGATTCCTCTCTTTGTACTTCGAAGTTTCAAGATCCTTGTTATTTCCTTTCGAACTCTTTTTGAGCGCGTGATTGTAGTACGGATGAGCATAATTATGGGCTTAGGCCCAAGATTTAAGTAGGCTTGGTCCAAATGAGTTTCGTAATAATGTGATACCATGAGGACCTAGTAGTAAAATTAGAGAGAAGGATATATGAAACCTTTTTAACTTCACTCTTGTTTAGTGGGATTTTTGACGCTTCCGATACCAAAGAAAAGAAGAATGGATACGTCGTCTTTGCCTCCGGCGATGGAGGTCGGAGAATATAGAAACTGGGCGGAGCTTCCGCTGGAACTGACGTCATCGATCCTCCACCGTCTTGGCGCGATTGAGATACTGAAGAACGCTGAGAAAGTTTGCAGATCATGGCGTCGCGTTTGTAAAGACCCTTCCATGTGGCGTAAAATTGACATGCATAACTCGGAAGACATGGAATGCAATCTCGAGATCATGTGCCATCATGCAATTGATCGTAGCCAGGGAGGCTTGGTTGAGATTGATCTTTGGTATTTCGGTACTGATGATCTCCTCAATTACATCGCTGATAGGTTCTCTCTCTTTTAATCTCCCCCAAATTTTTTTTTTTTGAAAGAATGTAAAATTGTATTCAACCAAAAAAAAACGTTTTTACAATGAATGCTTCATCGTTTGAAAATAATAGCCAAATAAGATTAAAATATCCTATAATTTATTATAACTTAAGTGGGAGTGGAGCATCGAGCGTAAGCTCTTGTGGAGAACCAGAGTTGCAGGTCTTCATCGTAGCGGTGTTCGTGTAACCCGAAGATTGAGCTGAGACGATTACGTACGATTTTGTCAAGGAGCTTGATAAGTCGAGCTTGCGCGGAAGGTTCCTCGCCATGTCGCCTAGCATTCCTCTCCCGCCACAGATGATAAGCAGTTGCCTGGAAGACATATTTGAGGATGAAACATGGAAGAGAGGGTAGAGCTGAGGAGGTAAGCAGTGGGATCAAAGAACTCCAATCCGTTGAGTAGTGAGTCAATAACAGAGATTGTGTGAAGTCTTTCCAAATAGCCGCAGAGTAAAGGCAAGAGAAAAAAAGATGATCTCTTGTCTCTTCTGCGCCAGAACAGAGGACACATGTTGTATGTTGCCCCGAGGACCAATGTTTTATGCGATCGCTAGTATCTAACCGGTTATGAATTGCAAGCCAGAGCATAAATGAATACTTGGGGGTGGAATATGAATACCAAACTCCTTTGTACCAGTCAGCCCTGACGTGTGATCCGCGAACATTATGCCAAGTGTGTCTAGAGGAGAAGGTCTTGGAGAACCGATCTCCTTGAGATCGCCATAATGGGGTATCTACAGTATTTTGTTGTCGCGTTGGGCGGCGTCGAAGAGTCTGAAGGGAATTTTCGATGTCATTTAAGACAGGAAGCCGATGGTGTCGAGACCTATGTGTGCTCATGGCCTCCTGAACTGTTGCCTCTTGCATAATCCCCAGGTCTACAAACCCTCTCGAGCCCAGTATGTCAAATAAACAGCCCAATGGTGACCATACATCATACCAGAAGGATGTTGAAGCTCTATTTGCCACTTCCCGGTATTTGAGAAGTTTCTTCCACATCCAGGATCCGACCGTTGAACCAAAATTTACCAACCAGAAAGATTCCTTTGGTATGAGATATGTCTAAATCCATTTCACCCAGAGAGTGTCTTGTTTTGAGAGAATCCTCCAGATTAACTTTAAGCAACTGACCTTATTAGCATCAACTAGGGATTTCAGACCCAAACCTCCCTCTTGCTTCGGTTTGCAAATATCTGTCCAAGCTATCTTTGCCTTCTTGGGATTGAGATTCGGTCCTAACCACAAGAACGCTGCACATAATTTCTCAATTTCTCGGAGACACTTTGCTGGTAAGCGATAAGCTAATAACCAAAAGTTTGTTACACTCATAAGAACAGAGGAAATGAGAGTGAGACGACCAGCATAGGAGAGTGATCGAGCAGTCCATGAACTAATTTTTTTCCGAACTTTGTCCAAGAGTGGAGCATAGTCAGTTGCAGTCATTCGCTTAGTAAGTAGCGGGAGGCCTAAATATCGGACAGGTAAGTTCCCTGTTGCAAACGGAAAACTTGCGGAGATTTGATCATGTTGTTGGTTTGTCATTCCGGCTAGGTTGAGGGTGGACTTTTCCAAACTGATGCGTAGCCCCGACTGACCCGCAAACTCCTGAAAGATCTCTATGATCCCCTCAATCAACCGCTGTTGACCATCCACAAAAACCATCAAGTCATCCGCAAAACAGAGGTGGGTGAAACCTATGTTCTTGCACTTAGGATGATAGCCAATACGCTCACTCACTGCGGCTTTATCAATCAGGTGGGATAAAACGTTCATATAGATAACGAACAGGTATGGAGAGAGGGCACAACCTTGCCGCAGTCCACGAGAACTATTGAAAAAACCTGCCAGTTCACCATTCACTTGAACAGAGAAGGTAGCTGTCGAAATGCAGAGCTGAATCCAGTGAATAAACTGATTTGGAAAGTGCAGAGCCTCTAGAGTGTTCAACAAGAAACCCCATTGGACCGAATCGAAAGCCTTTGAAATATCTATTTTCATCGCGCAGCGAGATGATATAGAGTCCTTATGATAGTCCTTAACAACCTCTGTTGCCAACAATACATTCTCCATCAGCAAACGCTCTTTGACAAATGCAGATTGATTCTGTGAAATAACCCGCGAGAGCAGACTCTTAAGACGGTTGGCCAATAACTTAGAGATCACCTTATACAACACATTGCCGCAGGAAATTGGTCTGTAGTCTCTCATTTCGGTAGCATCGTCTTTCTTTGGTATAAGTGCAAGAATAGTAGTGTTTACACCCTTAGGGAGAAAACCTTTAAGAAAGAAAGACTACACCGCTGCAATCACATCAGAGCCAATGATCGACCAAGAAGCTTCGAAGAACTCACTAGTATATCCATCGGGCCCCTGTGATTTATAACTTGGCATCACAAAAACAATCTGTTGGATCTCATCAGCAGTAGTCGGCTTGGTAAGCATCACTCGATCTTCCTCCTGGCACCGGAAGGGTAAGAGGTTCTGTAGCTCCTCCACTGACAGTCCCACAAAGTCAGTAGGTTGTTGATTAAGAAAATCTTTGAAGAATCGCTCTGCTTCACCCTTTAGCTCGGCACTAGTTCGCAGTATTTCCCCATTTGGACCACACAACTCACGAATAGAGTTCTGCATTTTACGGATACTTACCATTTTATGAAAATAGACATTGTTCATATCACCCACAGTCAGCCAATGAAGCTTAGCTTTCTGTTTTAGATAATCTTCCTCGAGCTCAGCAAGGTGACTCCACAGAGAATAAGCATTTGTCTCCTCTTCAACCGCTTGTGGAGTCGGACTAGCCAGAGTTGCAATTTGCTTTTGACAAAGAGTCTCATGAGCCTCACGTGTCCGTTTTGATAGATCACCAAACTTCTCTTTACCCAAAGAACGCAAGCTTGATTTTAAGTCTTTTAGCTTCTTGGAGAGGCGATGCATAGCAGACGTAGAAGGGAATAGTGGGACCGTGCCATGCCAATTGTTGGCAATAACCTCATGAAATTGTGGAAGTTTAGCCATAGCATTAACGAATTTGAATGGTCTGCGACCACCCGTTGCAACTGCCTCCAGGACAATGCGACCTCTGGCATGATCAGAACAACCGCCAGCCTCAAAAACACTATAAGAATGTGGAAAGCAATCTCCCCAATGCTCATTAATTAAAACACGATCCAACTTCTTACAAATCAGACCCTCATCTCTCTTGTTGCACCAAGTATATAGTGGACCATGTTGTCCTAAATCCGTGAGTGAACAATGTCGCACCACGTCTTGAAAATCACGCATCCCCAACGTATTAAACTACATGTGACCATGGTTAGAGTGTTCTCCACTCTCCAATATCTCATGAAAATCACCACAAAGCATCCAAGGTTTATTTTGAAACAATGGAGAGTCATGATGACATCGTATCTCATCCCAGAGAATCCTCCTCTCCTCTGAAGAATTTAACGCATAGACAAATGAGCAAAAGAACTCCTCTGTTCTACCCTCCAACAGAACCGAACATGTAATCACTTGACCACTCTTGAAAACAGGAGTAAGCCTCACAGTATCTCGCCAAACCACCCATATATGACCCAAAGGATGCGACTCATAATTACACAAAGAAGACCAACCTTTAAAAACAGAGGAAACTATCCTGGCTGCACGACTTTCCTTGACTCGCGTCTCGAGTAGGCAACCAAACTGCAGAGAACTACTATTTACCCAACTACTAATTATGGAATGTTTAGAAGTTTTGTTTAGACCACGAACATTCCAGAAGAAACTTGACATATTAAAGGTTGCGATTGGGACCCTTCTTTGTCATAGCAGACGGGATCCGTGAGGTAAGATTCTTAGGGTCTGGGATGACCTTATGCTGAGTCTTTGAGGCACGTGGAAGGGATTGACGTATACTTTGAGAGTCCG
>NC_025697.1:21485782-21529943 GCF_000633955.1 Camelina sativa | reverse complement strand
TGATGACATCGTATCTCATCCCAGAGAATCCTCCTCTCCTCTGAAGAATTTAACGCATAGACAAAGGAGCAAAAGAACTCCTCTGTTCTACCCTCCAACTGAACCGAACATGTAATCACTTGACCACTCTTGAAAACAGGAGTAAGCCTCACAGTATCTCGCCAAACCACCCATATACGACCCAAAGGATGCGACTCATAATTACACAAAGAAGACCAACCTTTAAAAACAGAGGAAACTATCCTGGCTGCACGACTTTCCTTGACTCGCGTCTCGAGTAGGCAACCAAACTGCAGAGAACTACTATTTACCCAACTACTAATTATGGAATGTTTAGAAGTTTTGTTTTGACCACGAACATTCCAGAAGAAACTTGACATATTAAAGGTTGCGATTGGGACCCTTCTTTGTCATAGCAGACGGGATCCGTGAGGTAAGATTCTTAGGGTCTGGGATGACCTTATGCTGAGTCTTTGAGGCACGTGGAAGGGATTGACGTATACTTTGAGAGTCCGCAATCACCACCGTATCAGAAACCGCAAACTTATCCAAATCCTTGGGCACAATTTCACTTGCTTCCTCTCCCTCCTCGACTTCCCCGGTTTCTTCCTCCATTAGAACCAAAAAACGAGAAGGAGAGACAAGACTATCAGTCTCCTCCTATGCAAGCACACGGGAACGACTTGTGTTAGCTGGAGAGACTTCTTGCCAACCAGCCTCTGTGAATACTTGATCCTGTGACATAGAGACCACGGCAGCAGGGCTCTGTATCTGCAAGAGTGGATCAGGGACAGCCCGTGATTCTTCTGTAGCAACCTGTTTTTCAACTGGTGGAACAACCCTTGCGGGAGCGAAATCTGAACTAAGAACTGGCGGCATTGAAGAAGAATTCTCTGCTGCAGCTTTCTGTTGTAAGCAAACGTCAGCCAAATGACCCCATTTAGAACAAATTGCACATCGAGGTGGCAACCATGGATATTTGTATTCAACCACTGCATCTAAACCTTTAGCTGATATAAACCGGAACGACGTAGGCAGATCCTTTGTCAAATCAACCTCCACAAACACCTTAGCTACTTCAAAACTTTTACATAACTCTGTTTCCAGATGTAAACGCTTAGGCACCCCCACCGGACTTGAGAGAAAACTAAGACCCTCCCATGAAAACATCTTGTGCGGGACATTTTTCAAAGTCACCCACATAGGCAAAGTCTTAATTTCAGGTTGAGCATCCTTAATTACCGGAGACCATTTAGAGACTAGCATAGGCATATTAGCAATGTTCCACATCCCACGACGAAGAACCCGAGAACGTACCGTGCTATCCCTAATTCTGAACTTGATCGTATTGGCGTTAACCTCATAGGCATCAATCTTGACTGTTTTATCTCCTAGGGGCCAAATTTTATTTACAATGACGTGAACTTTGGCAACGTGAGGAGCTGTAGAGGGAAATCTACCAATAATCAGATCGTCCCACAGAGGGATAGAGGCATCAAGAATCGCATCAGGAACTTGGACAACATGGTCCCCATCAACAACAGAAACACTGAAATCATGCTGGTGCAAACTTGGTCGATTAGTAACGATGGCAGAGTACGAAGGCTTTGGAGAAGATGGTGAAGAGGTCTGAGAAGGAGGAAGAATCAGCTCCTCCGGAGCCGACATCACAAAAGGAACGGCGGCTGGAGCCACCGAGAACGTTTGAGTAGGGCTTACGCAAGGAAATCCTAAATCGCCTTTGGAATCGTCTGTCCACGTCAGCTTTTTAGTCTCTCAATCTCCCCCAATTTTATTGTTTTCTTCAAGAAGAAAGTTGCAATTCTTGTTTAGAGATTTTAGGTTGCGAGGTCTAGGGTTAGAAATGGTCGTGAAAATTACTATTCCTTGTGAGAATTGGGGAAATTATTCTGTGAGGTTTGATTTTAAAGTCGTTCTGTGAGGTTTATGCGAGTCCTAGGGTTAGAAATGGTCCTTGTGAGAATTGGGGTAATTGGAGGATCTTGTGTCTCACTCTTATGATTGTCTCAACACAATTATATGCAGGTCGAGTAATCTGAGAAGCCTGAGACTTAAAAGGTGCTCTTATATAACAGACGATGGATTTGTGGAAGCAGTTGTGAAGCTTCCACTGCTTGAAGACCTCGAGGTGTCATACGGCTCATTGCTAGGAGAGTCTCTGAAAGTTATAGGCTAGTCTTGCCCGAATATGAAGACATTGAAGCTAAACAGGCATCCTCAAAAAGAGAATGACGATGACGCTCTAGCGATCGCTGAAACAATGCCTGGACTTCTCCATCTCCAGATGTTTGGGAACGGGTTATCAGACACCGGGTTAAACGCCATTCTTGAAAATTGTCCAAACCTGGAGCATCTTGATTTACGCAGGTGTTTCAATGTTAACCTTGTTGGTGATCTGCAGAAACGGTGTTGTGAGAGGGTCAAAGTTGTGAGACACCCTAATGATTCGACTCATGATTACCCATTTGATGCTTCGTTTATTGACATGGGTTCATCGGATAATGAATATCCTTATGGCTTCTCTGATATTGATCTGATGTCGGATCATGAGTATGACGATTTCTATGACCTCTCTGGTGCTAGTGACCATTCTGAAGATGACCCGTTTGATTACTACGATGACATGCTTTTCTAGATGCACCAGATTCAAGCAGGCGAAATCTTTTCAAACTCGTTTATGACTTCTTTTTAAGTATGCTCATAGATTTGTCCTTGTGGTATGTAACCTTTAGTAGTGATGTCTTTTTCTGTTCGTCTTTGTAAGACTTCTAAACTCGAGGAAAGTTTCAAAGATGGTGATTTGATCATCTTCCTTAGTCTAAAATTTTTGAGTTTATTCGGCAATATTGNCATTAGAACCGAAAAACGAGAAGGAGAGACAAGACTATCAGTCTCCTCCTATGCAAGCACACGGGAACGACTTGTGTTAGCTGGAGAGACTTCTTGCCAACCAGCCTCTGTGAATACTTGATCCTGTGACATAGAGACCACGGCAGCAGGGCTCTGTATCTGCAAGAGTGGATCAGGGACAGCCCGTGATTCTTCTGTAGCAACCTGCTTTTCAACTGGTGGAACAACCCTTGCGGGAGCGAAATCTGAACTAAGAACTGGCGGCATTGAAGAAGAATTCTCTGCTGCAGCTTTCTGTTGTAAGCAAACGTCAGCCAAATGACCCCATTTAGAACAAATTGCACATCGAGGTGGCAACCATGGATATTTGTATTCAACCACTGCATCTAAACCTTTAGCTGATATAAACCGGAACGACGTAGGCANTCAAAACTAAAATATCTAATCAAACTGTTTCCTCTCAGTAAACAATCATAAACACTCTCTAATAAAAACATGGATCATCTCTTTGATCTTTAATGCCTCGTGTAGAACATNTACTTCAAAACTTTTACATAACTCTGTTTCCAGATGTAAACGCTTAGGCACCCCCACCGGACTTGAGAGAAAACTAAGACCCTCCCATGAAAACATCTTGTGCGGGACATTTTTCAAAGTCACCCACATAGGCAAAGTCTTAATTTCAGGTTGAGCATCCTTAATTACCGGAGACCATTTAGAGACTAGCATAGGCATATTAGCAATGTTCCACATCCCACGACGAAGAACCCGAGAACGTACCGTGCTATCCCTAATTCTGAACTTGATCGTATTGGCGTTAACCTCATAGGCATCAATCTTGACTGTTTTATCTCCTAGGGGCCAAATTTTATTTACAATGACGTGAACTTTGGCAACGTGAGGAGCTGTAGAGGGAAATCTACCAATAATCAGATCGTCCCACAGAGGGATAGAGGCATCAAGAATCGCATCAGGAACTTGGACAACATGGTCCCCATCAACAACAGAAACACTGAAATCATGCTGGTGCAAACTTGGTCGATTAGTAACGATGGCAGAGTACGAAGGCTTTGGAGAAGATGGTGAAGAGGTCTGAGAAGGAGGAAGAATCAGCTCCTCCGGAGCCGACATCACAAAAGGAACGGCGGCTGGAGCCACCGAGAACGTTTGAGTAGGGCTTACGCAAGGAAATCCTAAATCGCCTTTGGAATCGTCTGTCCACGTCAGCTTTTTAGTCTCTCAATCTCCCCCAATTTTATTGTTTTCTTCAAGAAGAAAGTTGCAATTCTTGTTTAGAGATTTTAGGTTGCGAGGTCTAGGGTTAGAAATGGTCGTGAAAATTACTATTCCTTGTGAGAATTGGGGAAATTATTCTGTGAGGTTTGATTTTAAAGTCGTTCTGTGAGGTTTATGCGAGTCCTAGGGTTAGAAATGGTCCTTGTGAGAATTGGGGTAATTGGAGGATCTTGTGTCTCACTCTTATGATTGTCTCAACACAATTATATGCAGGTCGAGTAATCTGAGAAGCCTGAGACTTAAAAGGTGCTCTTATATAACAGACGATGGATTTGTGGAAGCAGTTGTGAAGCTTCCACTGCTTGAAGACCTCGAGGTGTCATACGGCTCATTGCTAGGAGAGTCTCTGAAAGTTATAGGCTAGTCTTGCCCGAATATGAAGACATTGAAGCTAAACAGGCATCCTCAAAAAGAGAATGACGATGACGCTCTAGCGATCGCTGAAACAATGCCTGGACTTCTCCATCTCCAGATGTTTGGGAACGGGTTATCAGACACCGGGTTAAACGCCATTCTTGAAAATTGTCCAAACCTGGAGCATCTTGATTTACGCAGGTGTTTCAATGTTAACCTTGTTGGTGATCTGCAGAAACGGTGTTGTGAGAGGGTCAAAGTTGTGAGACACCCTAATGATTCGACTCATGATTACCCATTTGATGCTTCGTTTATTGACATGGGTTCATCGGATAATGAATATCCTTATGGCTTCTCTGATATTGATCTGATGTCGGATCATGAGTATGACGATTTCTATGACCTCTCTGGTGCTAGTGACCATTCTGAAGATGACCCGTTTGATTACTACGATGACATGCTTTTCTAGATGCACCAGATTCAAGCAGGCGAAATCTTTTCAAACTCGTTTATGACTTCTTTTTAAGTATGCTCATAGATTTGTCCTTGTGGTATGTAACCTTTAGTAGTGATGTCTTTTTCTGTTCGTCTTTGTAAGACTTCTAAACTCGAGGAAAGTTTCAAAGATGGTGATTTGATCATCTTCCTTAGTCTAAAATTTTTGAGTTTATTCGGCAATATTGAAAGAAAGCAAGCCTTGTGTTTTGCTTAAAGCTTGTTCTGTTTAAAACTCAGACAACAACAAGAAATGCCAAAAGATCAAAACTAAAATATCTAATCAAACTGTTTCCTCTCAGTAAACAATCATAAACACTCTCTAATAAAAACATGGATCATCTCTTTGATCTTTAATGCCTCGTGTAGAACATTCTCTGCGAAGACTAATGAGGTTTTGGAACAAATCCATCAACTGCGAAATTTCTTGTGGCTGACGGAATGGCCAAACGGACACCATCTAGCTCTGGGCTTGCAATGACTTGGCATCCGAGTCGTGACCTGAAACATTTTTCAGGGAACATATGATACTTTCGTATCAATGTAAACAAGATCAAACTACTATTCTTTTCTTAAGTAAGAAACTTACGTTTCTGTAAGCCCAAAAGCAAGATCAAGCATATCATTCTCTTCATCTGTTGGTCCTTCAAGTTTGTTGTAATATTCTGTATCCTGTAAATACAATTACTTAATCAGCAAAATCCTGGTTTCAGGAACAACAAAGGATTATCTATTTAACTATGGAGGAGATTTGTGTACCATCACGATCACGTGACACGTTGAACACGCTAGAGAAGCCTCACAAGCCCCTGGAGATGAATTAAAAGCAATTTGTGACCAATTTGATAAAGGGATCAATCTTACAAACATTTAAACCTATTCTTAGTTATAAGAAGAAGCAATGGAAAAATAAGAAGTCTGTACCTTCGAGGTCTATATCATTTTCATGGGCAGCTTCGAGCACTGACATTCCAATAGGGACTCTAACAGGAATTTCCTCTCCATCTTTATCGACAAAGATAATGGTTATCCTTTAAAAAACAAGATTTTGAGGACTATCAGGCTCATATATTGTGCTTCAATCCTAAAGGAATACATTCTCTATGTGCACATTTCTATATTGAAGAATTGAGAATATGCTGACATAATTTTCCGGCATCTTTTAAACTTACTTTTCAGTTTCTTCATCACCCTCCCCAGAAGAAGTGGCTGAAGCAGTATAAAACCTATGGTTCTTCAAGAGGAATGCTTCTTGCGAAATCCTAGTTTGTACCATTGGCTATTCAAAAGAAGAAATTGGAAAGATTCAACATCAACATGGAAATTAAAACAGAAACCTTATGAATGACAAAACCCAGATTTGTTGTAAATTCAAACACATAACAACCATACATAAACCACCCAATTTCTCAACCATGAAATCTTAAGCATTTAGGCCTTTGAGACAAAACCAAACACAGGACTCTTTCTATTGATTCCTGAATCAACTCTCATTCAGCATAGTATGAATACATGTATATAACTGGACGCATTAGAATCGTCACTAAATGATTCCTCTAACACCAAACAAGGATAGAAAAGCTGCCTTTCGTTCTTCTGAAATCATTTATGACATTCTTGAAGACTTATTACTAACACAAGCTTCTACCTAGCCAGATAATATAGTGATTTCTAACAAAGAACGCTATTCTAAGTTTTAATCAGTGTCTATACATCAAGTAACACAAATCATGTCTGCAAATGCAAAGTGTAACCGAGTATAAGAAATCGAGAACAAGCTCAAACTAACCAAAGACGGCAAGTAGTGGCCATACGACCGTTGTAGATTCCTTCTCCCATATGTTGATTTATATCCCCCTGCCAAAACAAGAAATATACAGAGCAGCAAAATCTTAAGGCAGCATTGTATGAAGGACTCGAATAAGCATACGCATTTTGAAATCCAAGTGAGATTATAAACTTCATATAGCAAACGCATCAAAGAGCATCAAGTTGAAGTAGATAATACCTCTTGCGAGCTGTTTAACAATGGCAGACCCGAATCTTGAGATCCTATGACCAAACATCGTTCACTGCCGCCTTTGAGAATTAGCTGAAACCTCGAAAGAGCTGAAATTTAAACCTAATTTTGAGTGCGACCCAAAAATGAGGCAACCCCAGAATGTAATAAAGCTGAAAAAAGTACCAAACGCACCAATCTAACTATCTTGAGATTACAATTTATGCCAAAAAATCCAAACTTGGGCCGCAAACGAAAAAGTCGTTCACTTTTGGAAGATCCCAAACGAAGAAGAGATCAATCTTAAGCTTGAAGTTGAAAAAGAGAGGGCTTTGTTTTATACTAAGAACGGCTGCTATCCCAATCGGCCAGCGGGTTGAATTAGGAGGTGAGGCTCCGGCAAAGACAGACCTCAGGAATCTCAAATGTTCTTCATCATTTGAAGATCTTAAACCCTTTAAATTTTCTTCTTTGTATTTATTGTATTTTTCAATTTGGATAATTTCTTAATCCGAACCGGATCGTACCGGTCTGACCCAAACAACTAATGCAACATTCATGTAAGATCGTCACAAATTTGATAAACGAGAAAACCAATCAAAACAATTTGCCTCTCAATTCTTTGCAAGAAGAAAAGACAATCACAAAGACAAAAACAGTCTACAAGAGACACATCAAAGTTCCAACATCGTAATCTAAACCATTGCACAACAACAAGAGATAATCTTATTATTGATGTCATAATAAAAAGAAATATTGTCTAGTCTTCAAATAGCCCCAAGAAGCTAGCAAGTCTCCTTACTTCTTTGAGAACTCTCAGGTTCCATCGTAACTAGTAATAACACTTCTGCTTCGACCAAAAAGCTCAAGCAACTTCATCCAAATTCTCATTCCGAAGCTCCTCTTCCGCTTTCTTAAAAACCTCATCCCAACCACTACCAGAACTCACATCAAGATAATCATAAGGAACAGCAGTTTTCAAACCAGGAAGCACGCAGCGACGGCTCTCAACAATCCTCAGTTCAAATTCATCATCACATTCTCCATGAACCTTGTCAAGTTCTTCCCATGTATACATCAACGGCAAAGTAGAACCACACCAAGTATTGAAATCAATTAGCTTAACCCTTCTCTCCTTTGTCACATAAACATCAAAAGTGTAATTCTCTGATTCAAACTCCAACCTAATCTTATCATCAAAGAACTCTTCAATCAACCCCTTGAGCAAATCCTTCTCACTGAGAAGAATAGGGTAAAACGTAGTTACCTCACGCTGGGAAATCCCAACAAGCTCGTTTGATTTCACAAAGCATCTAAACTCCATCTCAGGCTTCAAAGAAGGGTACCATTTTCTCAACGCAAGGTAGAAACTTTCTGGCCTCGAAGAGACTTTGTCACTACACGAATCATAAGCATTGCAGAGATCATGAACCAACGAATCTGAAGAACGAAACAAGAGAGCAATTTCATTGAAACAAGTACAGCTAAGATTCTGCGATGGGCTAATCCAAGCTGCATCCTTTGGTGCACTCCAATTCAGCTTCGGTAAAACAGTACCGCCTAGGGTTTCGATTGATTCCATGATCTCGATTTCGAGTTCTGGGAAAGATTGGGGATTCGAAGATGTATCTGCTTCGTCATCTGAACCTTCGGAGACTTGGAAATCGTCTTCTTCTTCGAAATTGTGGACTCTATTGGGCATTGCGTCTTCGTTAGTTACGGAATCAGGGAGAAGAAACGGACCAGAATCGTCGGTGAGGTAGCTGATGAACGACTCTGGAAGCATGTGAAATCTGGTTCTAATGGTTATGGATCTGAATTTTGGATACCAGTTCTGAATCTGGCATCGATTTACTTCTGCTTCCTTCATCGCGCGACTGTGAATGACACAAATTTTTCCTTACGCCGGCGTTGATGGAGAGGTTTTAGGGGTTTTTTTTTGGCAATGAGCGTGATATAGACGGATAAGGGTTTTTTCAAACTTTTATGGGCCGTAAGTATTGAGAAAGCCCATATTACTCTTGAATTATAATTTTTTTTTTTGTTATTAGAGAGAAATACATGCAAATTTTTTTTCCACATATAATTTTCTAGTTGTAATAGTGAGTTGATTAGTTTTTGGGTAAAATATTTTAATTATTCCAGTTATACAGATTTTTTTTTTTTTAATTTGATTTATGAACACCATACCACACAGTAGACCGTTTAGCTCTATTCGTTTATTTAGATATCTATTTTTTTTAGGAATTTATTAGAAATAGTCCTTTTTGTTCTAAATTTAGATTCTAATAAATATAATATATGTTTGTTTGGAAACTTACCACAATATGATTTTTATTATCCAAATTTTTAAATGATACAATATGTATTACTAAACCACATAGTAAGATCATTTTAAAAAATTTAGACTTAGAGGGTGTATTCAACTTGACATTTTAATATTTCTAACTTTTTCAATTTTAAGCAACCATTTGAAACCTAAGTGATTTTGTGTAAAATTAACATATCCTATGTTATTCAATCATAGATTTTACATAGTCTATTAAAATCTACTGTTATTGAACTGATTATTTAAAAATTTACTTTAAAATTTAATGTTATTGAACTAATTATTTAAAAATCTATTTTGAACTAATTATTTAAAAATCTACTTTAAAATTCAATGTTATTGAACTAATTATTTAAAATTTTATTTTAAAATCTTCTATTATTCAAAACAGTTTGTGGATTTGGATTCTAATAATTTTTAGGGATTTGATAGAATTTGTTTAGTTAAAAATACAGAAATCCAAATGTCATGGATTTAGGTGAGATTTGAAAGAAATTTACAATAAATCATATCAACGTTCCTAAAATCATAAAATCATTTAAAATCTCATGAAAACTAAAACCACTTGGAATATTAGATTGAATACAACCCCATTAGACTGATAAGAGTAGTTATTTTGGGAACTTTAGAGTTATGACTACTTGAACAGATGAAAATTAATAATTGTCTTGATTTTTTTATTAAATATACGAGTTTTTAAATTTTATTACAAAATATTAAAATCATTGAAGTGATACAATTTAATCTAATACAAGTCATACATGTTAATCTAATTAAAAAATGTTTTTAATATCAAACTTGTAGTTTGGACTTGGGTGATTAAATAGTGTTCAAAATTAGAAGACAATAATAGTAAATTATTGTCACTAGTGCAAAGTGTGTCCATGTAATGCAATATATGGAAGGAATCACTTATTTGTTGTCATTTTAGATATGTATCAGGCTGGCTTGGACCAAGGGTTGCAGCTAGACATTGGCTATAGTCACTAGGTCTCCTCAAGTGCGTTGGGTTTCCCTGGGAAAAAAAAAAAAACATATAGAACCAAAATATCTGAGTGTACCATATACATAATCCCATCCAACGCTAATGCCATCCAACGCTAATCCCATCCAACGTCATTCCATTACTTGCCTCTTCCACAGTTTGCATCTCCAGATAAGCATACTTCTTCTCGTATAAGGTAGACACTAGTAACAGCATTACCTGTGAGTAAACAAACTAAGAAAAAAAAACTGTTGGAATTATCAACAGTCATACTCTATAATAGAGTCAACACCATAGTTAAAATACTTGGACCAGCTGTCTTTATACAAACTTTATATAGAGAATTGTTAAACCAATCAGCCAAAACCTACAATAATTTATTTCTATGAGTAATGTACCAAAGCCCATAATTGTTAAACCAATCAGTACAATTATTTTCTAAACTTATATTGATTAATGTACCAAAGCCCGTAATTTATTAATAAATAGTTTGTACATGGTATGTGCAATACGTAATTTGGAAGTTATATATAGAAAATAAACTCTATTTTTGGTAAGATACTCTACAATTCATATACTTTTATCAATTTTGCAAATATAAAATATAAGATGCTTAGTGTATGCGTACAACATGTTCTTAGATGAAAATTATATAATATATATATTAGTTGTCTTTCCACAAATTTTACACAGACATGTGCTAACCAAGACTGCAATGGATTTAGGTAAATCAATGTTAGTATCAAATGGCAGAAATATACCCTTCCTCGGGCTGGATCGGTTTGTTCTAACCTTTTAATTTTCTTAAATTTAAGTCTTTCAGTGAACTATTCTATGTCGTGTAGGTAACTTGTCAACTTCCTGTTATTCCAGGTACGTTATTGAAACCAGAGGTTAGCTTTAATTTTCATTGATATATATACGCAAGATATTATTTGTTTCTATTTCTAACGATATTAGCTTTAATTTTTATTGATATATATATATGTGCAAGATACACACCGTGGCAGTTTGAAGATTTGAGCGTGATTAAAAGAATGGCATGTCATTGATGAACTTTAACAATTAATACGACAATGTTCAAGGTTCGCAACTCAACATTAGCTATGCTCTCCACCTCTTGGAAAACATATTTTTTTCTCGAGAGAAGACATCCACTTCAAATCTAAGCTATCCAACACCGAGCTATCAAATCTAAGAGAGCTCATGCTCCTCCACGGCTCCACCAAGCTATCCAACACCGAATGAGAGGGACAAAGCTACAAGAAAATTATACGCTAATATAAAAAATAATAATAATAATAATAATACACTAATCACTTGCACTAATGTGGGAGCGATATTTTTGGACAACCTTAATAATAAATAGTTTGAGATTACAAAAATCTTTCTATCCACATTGGAGGCTGATTAAACTTATCTAAATCAAATTGTATTACTGGTATTCGTATGATAAGGATTTATAATAAAGTAGGTTTTAAGACATTGACTCAATATTAATTGATCACTCCAATTGTTATACTAGACACTGTTCTAAAAGTAGCTGTTTAAATTCTCTCTAGATGGCCAAAACCATTCAGGCATCTCGATTTATTTGGCTAAATCGATCAATGGAGGAAGTCAATGATAAAATAGTTTCATAAGAATATTTTGATTATATTGCTCAACCGATATTTTTATAGTATACTACGTACTAAGAGATTATTTAACATGAAAATAAAAGAAATAGTTGTTGGTATACGTAAGGAAGACTCTAAGGCTTTAAGATTCTTAACTCATGAACAAAGGTAAGAACAAAAACAAAGCTTAACTGCTACAATTTAACCAAAAGGTTTGAAAATTTAGCTCAAGAATAAAGATTCCCGCACAACTGATATTCATATTTCTACGTTTTCGGCAAAGGTGTTAGCCTCTCCAACTAATAAGCAATACAATTCCGATGTACAAGTACATCAGCATGAGCCACCGAGGTTTATCCTTCGATAGAGATCTTGCCGCGGAGACTTCCGATCTGAATGAAGAAAGAATTATATATTTTTTTAAAAAATGTTTTCGCCAACTATTCAGAATATTGGAAAAAAAGGGAAAAAATTTGGGCACGCTTACTTGGATACATCATAGGAGCATTTTCCGTAGCCTGCAAGCAACAACATAACAAAAATCCACACATTTTATTACCATAAAAAATAAAACAAAAAAGTTTTAAAAATTAATTACCTATATCTGTTAGTAGTAAAAAAAAAAACCAAAATAATATCCAATCAAATAGTTCAAGTAAGAAGTCCATTATCTTTTACAAAATACAACAATTTGCATGTATCGGTTTAACTTTTTATACTGTATTATTTTTCATTATTTACACTGTTCACACTAGTAGTGAATCGTATGTGTACTTACTAGGGTTAATCTTGGTGAGTGTAGCTGTTCCACCGAAGTAACAAGCAATGCGATTGTTCCCATTGGTTTGGTAATATGCATTAAACGCAAACGATGCGTGCGACACGATTGTGTCTGGTTCGTAACAATCACCATGTCTCTCAATGACCGTGCAATCCACTCTCCCAATCCCACATGCCCAATCTAGAGCTCTCTGTAGCTCAGCTTGAGACGCACCTGGTCGAGCCACACACCATGTTGTTCCCTCCAAGAACGTTGTGTTCCCTTGTGGCCCTACTAGTGACTCTGACCTGATCGTCATCACTGGCCTTGCCGCTACACGTTGAGCATACGTGATCGATGAGATGAGTAAACAAAATACTCCTTAATTTGTTTTTTTTTTCATATTTAATAAGTTGCAATACCAAAATATTCACTTTCATGATTATTATTATTAACAAAAAGATCACCGATGATTGACTTTGAATCATTAGGACTTAATAGGAACGCATACATTAGAAAACAAAACATAAATCTATAATCTATAATTTCTGTTATTTATTAATTAGAGAAGAAAAATAAGATGATTTACCTTGGCAAAAGAAGTTCAGTAGAAGCAGAAAAAGTAGAAAACCCCAAAATTGAGTTCTCATTTCTTAAACCCAATGTTTGAACTAGCAAAATTTTATATAAAGGGAAGAAAGAATCTAGATCATTACACCACCTTAAGAAGAAACCTTATATGATAACCAATATGATCGAGAGGTGTTGTGTTTACTTGTTACAAGAGAACCTAATTAAATGAGAAAATAAGAATCTAGATTTCTTAAGGAATCAAAGGTGCCTTCAAGAGAAGTAAAATGTTCAGTCATATCTTTAAACCAAAGAAAAAAACCAAAAGAACATAATCGCATGAGATCTAATTTTAGAAGATTTAATATTAGAATATTACTTTTCCAATCTATATTAACCGATTTGTTTTCTGTTTAACACATACGGAAAAGTTGAGAAAGAGACGTTTACAAGCAAAGAATTAGCAAGCAACATCTTAAAATAAATATCGAGAAATACTAAAATCTGTTTATAATATATATATTACGATCCGACCCAAAAGGCAGTCCTGTCCGCTTTGCTTTCTCCTGGTTCGATTTAGAAGACAATACTTTTAAGTTTTAACCAACACAAGTTATTACAAAGACAACAACTCAATCAAACTTCAAAAGCTGATGTCAACAAAATCAAAAGAAGACTTTTTACTCAAGAAAGCATAAAACAAATAAATAAAACAAACGGTTGATTTGATTCAGTGAAGCCTAGTGAGTTCTTCAACTCTCTTACACAACTCTTCCACTTGAACATTCATGGATTTAGATATGTCCTCCATCTTGCTCCTACTCAGATCTAGAAACGACTCGATTAAGTCACCATCCAAGAAATTCCTTGCTTCTGCGGTTCTTTTCTCGTTATTAAACGACCTCCATTGCTCATGGCTTAATCCGCCAACTCCTTTAATCACTTTCCTCAAACTTGACTGCAACTTCTCCAAGAAAGTATACTGTTCTTGAGGGAGTGAAGCTATTACTCCAATCACTCCATTGACTGTACCAAAGATGACGGTTGGGATTTGACCAATCTCTGAATCAGGTAGCCTCATTACTAAAGATCCATGGCGGAATCTGTTCACAAATTCCCCAAGGTGATACTCTCCAACTACCTCTAACCGCCCTCGTTCTTCATCAGTAGCTCCTTCACTGTTCTTTTTCACTGTTAACAAATTGAAATTGTTCTCAGCACCGAGGTAAATGTCATCATCAAGTATCTCAACCGCTGACATCCAATTTGCATTGTAATCTCGAGCCCGCTCCTCGATTGCACCTTCCTCGTGCTATAACATTCAAGAATAAACCATAAGAACAGTATCAAATTAAAAAGAAGATCAGTTCTTAGCCACACAAATTTCATCTATAAGTTATACCTTGTATAACAATAAGGAGATTGATTTCATGAGATCACCAACAACAATAAAGTCTCCACGGGTCTGTACATAGAGAGCTAGAATGTGACCGTGATGTCCGCATTCAGACTGCAGTTCACGAGTGCCATCATCACGCAGCATCCACTTGTACAACTGAATCTTCTGATTAATGGCAGCAAGAAGTTTTCCATTAAAGGCATTGAGGGAATAAACAGCTCCTTTTGTTTCTTTCTCAGCAATAAGCTGCAGCCTCCCATCTTCAACTATAAATACTAATATCCTTCCCTAAATCACAAAAAAAAGAGGTAATTCAAAGAAAAAGTAGAAAATAAAATTTGATTTGAGAGTGTGATGATATGTCTCCCAGATAAAAAAGATACCTTAGTTGGTTCATTTTCCTCCGGTAGAACATATGCGGTTCCAACACAGTAATAGACATTTTTATCGTCGGTGAAAGAGCAACTCAGAATGGAGCAACCGTATTCAAAAGAATCCAGAGGGTAAGTTGAAATAAACTCGAAAGTCTGGTCATCCAAAAGACGGACAAAGTGCATTTCAGATTCTTCAGCATTTGTCTGGTTTCCTAAACTGCAGATACCAAATGTACGCGTCTGCTCCTGATGGCAGATTCGACGAGCATGCTCTCCAAGAGGAATCGTGCGTATGTGAAGCTTCTGAATATCATCAATGGTGCCAATCGTAAGTTCACCTTCCCTCGCAATCGCTAAACTGCTCATAAGAGAGAACAGAGAATCAGATTTCACAGCCACTTCACTTTGATCAGGAATTGGAAACCGAAAGCACAAAGCAAAAGAGAAAAACGAAAAAAAGGAGGGAGAATGTTTAGTGTACCTGTCGGGGAAAGCAGCAGAGTTGAAAGGACACATATGACTAACTTCTTTAAGATTGACATTACTGTATAACAGCTTCT
Source organism: Camelina sativa (assembly GCF_000633955.1). Taxonomy (NCBI): domain Eukaryota; kingdom Viridiplantae; phylum Streptophyta; class Magnoliopsida; order Brassicales; family Brassicaceae; genus Camelina; species Camelina sativa. The sequence goes on along the minus strand of NC_025697.1, from coordinate 21,514,332 downwards.
TGTTGCTGCTATAGATTACGGTTGGCCTATCAGATGCAGCAAAGACATGCGTGGCACTTTTTGATGAAAATGTACGCAGAGTTATTGGTTGAGTTCCAAGTGATACTTTTTTCCTGTCTTTTAACTGCCCGGTAGTTGTATCCAACTGGAAGTTCAAAAGATGACCATCTCCAAGAGCACAGAGCAAGTAAGATATCTGCAACATAACATATGTTAACTTCTACCATAAAATTTCACTCGGTTCTAGGCTTATCTGAAGTAAATACAATGGAATCATACCCCTTCGAATGCACAAAGAAGAACAGATCGGGGAATTATCTCCCCTCCTAGTTGCTCTTTTGTAATAAGAGTCAATTCTGGCAGCGAAAAGATTCTCACACTTATATCTGTCCACATCCCAACTGAAGCTAGCTGACTGTAGTTTGGATTATCGCCGATAGGATTTATATCAAGGCAGGAAACTTCATACTCCAAAAGGGCATGTTGCACTTCCGTCAATTTACCATCTCCAATTTCCAGATACACCAAATGCCCACCTCCAGTTGCCAAAAGAACCTAACATGCAAATTTAAGAGTCAATCTACAAATGTTTATTCTAAAACGTGTTGTATGTCTAGACACTCAAAAGTCAAGATTCCTCTTTCAAATCCAGAATGGAAATATATACCTGGCTGGCATTTGCAGTTGCAACATTAACAGCGAATCCAGCTGGGGTATGCCACTCGTCCCGTAATTCTCTAGTTGTAGAACTGACTAGTCTAACAGAATTTGAGGTAACCTGATCCAGAAAAGGTAACAGTTAATTCAAATTCACGAATAGAGAAAAGAGACCAGATTACTATTCAGACAGAAAACTAAGCTATAAAACCTATCAAATGCATGTCTTCTAAAAGCCTCAAAGCACTAGAAAAGCTTACTTGTACAAGTTGATTGTACACAGCATCATGGCAAAATAAAGTCTGCACTTGAGATAAGAAGCCCTCAATCTCTGTTTCTTCCAGTTCATCCTCAAGATTCATGGCTAATATACGAGTTTCACTGATAAAGCTAACTACAAGGAAAGTGTCGAAGGCTTCATCAATTGAAGATTTCAATGACCACATTCCTTTGATACCTTGAAGTTCCACAGAGGCCTGTTAACACAACGTAGTTTAAGATAAATACCAGATGAGAAAATTGCAAATACAAGATAGAGGTTTGCGACGTAATCAAACCTGTTCATTGATTCCTATCCCATTGCGAACTACGCGAAGAGAACCATCCTTAAATGCTCCAGAACAAGTTACAACCTGACCTTGCCCCTGTCTCTCGAGGTCAACTACACAAAAGTCGACGATAGGCCCCAAATTGATATACCTTTCCAAGACTTCTACATATGAGCCTTTTGCATCAGGATGAAGATTTAGCTTTACTAGCTGCAATTCAAACATGGAAACACTCAGATAACTGATTCTACCTCTCCTAAAATCGAGATTTAATGAAGGAATTATTTTTAGAACTTATGTGTTTGCTCTGAATACGTAATAAATAAACAAAGTCTAATAAATCTGAAGAAGATAATTATCAATGAACAATTGGTCACAACTAAAGGTCATGGAACCATATCAATTTACATTTTACAGGAACAAGTGGATAAAACTGTGTAGCCAGACCATATTCATTCCTAGTTTACCTGAGAATCGCCATAGCTTGAGCCGACAAAGACAACAGCATTGTCAAGGTACGATATAGTCGATGCAATGGACGTTTCACCCAAAAGCTCAATTTTGAGGCCAGTGACCCTTCAGATACAACAGAAATAAGTCAGCATATGCACAAATTAATAAGTCCAGTAAAGCTTTCAATTGTTTAAAAATATGTAAAATGACAGAGTAATTACACATTTACACTCACTTTTCTTTCTCGTGTGTTATAACAAGCAGATGAATCAGTCCAGCATGGTCACCAAGAAGATACCTAGAGCCATCAACATCAACTCTTCCATATGCTTTAGTGATAGACTGGAAACGAAAAATAATTTAAGGTCAAATATTAAAACTAAGAAATAAAACAAGGGGTCCTCATGGAAAGCTCAAGCAAATGTTCATACAAGCAGGTGACATTATGTTGAAAGGACTTACAGGTCTTATTGGTATTGCTTTGAATGCATTAGCACTACAATAGACAATTGTTTCTTCGCCGATAATAAGGACGCCACAGAGAGGTGGTGGTACAGGAATCAGTAGATCAGCACCATTGTCGAGATTATTCTGTGACCATGGACCCTCGACAAAATCCTTATCTTTTAGAGATACTTCATATGTTTTGACATGACGAGCATCTTTGTTGTCCTATGAAACCAAGCACTTGTTAGTCCAACTGGAGTTAATTCTAGATTGCATTACAAACAACAGATTACATCATCAAAATAGATTATCAAGTTAAGAAAAGGAAAAAAAAAATCGAAATCTGTTTTAATAACTGCCATTCAAATATATAGAGTAAAGTTACTTGCTTAAACTCCATAAGCTATCAACAAAACATAAATTAACCAATTCTACGGGAGTTCTATAGTGAACTCTGGTAAGACTTAAAAATAAAGAATAAGGTTAATACCTGCCCAATAAACAAATTTAAATGCATGTACAAAAATTCTTTCATAGCATATCCATGTTTACATATTTCCATACCTGATAAAGTACTGCAATTGTAGGCTTTGCACATCCAAACAGAAACTTGATATCCAGAACCTGCAACTCCTCTAGCCTGATATTTCAATATATCATTCAGTTTTAAAAGGTCTACAGAATAATCATATCGAAAAGAATGCAGACGACCGAGTCTATTGAGGATATGCGAAAGAATCAGATTCACGGAAACAAATGCGCAGTAGAACATAGGCATAGGTGACAATCCAAAAGTGTAATATTCTTACTGAATAAAACAGTACCTGATATTAAAAGCTTCCTTGAGCTGTCCCTTGTTATCAAAAGGAATAACCTAACAAAAGAACCAAAGAAACATATCACATCATCAGACATCGTCTAAGAAGACAGATCAGTGGAAGTTCAGTAACATGATCTAATTCAGCAAACGAGCACATATGTCAAGTTTCTTATAGAAGACAAATATATACCTTGAACAAGCCGTCATACAGATGAAGTCCAATTAATCTACAATCTGGATCAATTATGCCAATCTACAAAATCCAGTCAAATCAGAAGTACGCTACATGACTACCAAACCCTTAATCACAAAGGAAAGTAAAAAATATTAAGCACTCTGAAACGAACAGTGCAAGGATGGAGATATTTAATACCTGACCATTGTCTGTTGGTCGGCCTATACGATCAGAAACATCCCCCATTGCTCTGCAAAATGTCAAAACATCATAAAGAATTAGTAGTAAAGTAGAGAACGGTCATCTGACATATTGCTTCTGTTATTAACAAGTAAGACATAACAACTATGCGAAAACCATACATGATTTTTTCTATGCTTTGGATACACAACAAATACAAGAACATGTATCAAATTTGCGAAAGGTAAGACCCTATAATCAAATAAATGCTCAATCAGAATCAAGATCCCCAATGTTAAAGGTAAGAACCTAAAACAGATTCCGAACAGCAGAAAGATGGTGTAAACTGCTATCTAAAACAAGCAAGTTGGTATCATGCACTAATCTGTACATAAGCGGCGAGTGTAATGCATTTATTTCTAACAAAACAAATAACAGCACAACTGGTTGGTTAACACCAAATTCAACGCATGAAAAGGTAGTATTATAATCTGGAAACTATACCTTGTAATAAGCTCAGAGGACTCAGCATCCCATTGAAGAACACAGAATTTGTATCTCTCAGTTGCAATGAACAAAAAGTCTTGCGCTTCACCCTACAAAAGACGGTGGACAATACTATCAACATTTTAACTTACTAATAAGACCATGATAAAAAAAAAAACACAATAAGAGATGTATACACTCACATGTGGCCGGAACAACTCCAGAGTAGCAATTCTTCCATATATAGGAACATCCAGCATAGGCTGCAATATAGGAACATCCAGCAGTTTCTTTTATTACTAACAAAGCAAAGCTGGCAACAATTTTTTAAAATTTATACTCTAATGGCATAATAGAGATGCATGTACCTGAAGTCCCTGTGGGGTAAGCAAATGAATCTCAATTCGAGTACATTTCCTGAGAAGAGAACAACACTGCTGTCAACCTAACATTATAATGAATCTGATATATAATAGATGTTACAACATAACGGGACAATGCTAAATCTAAAAATTGAGATATCTTTCAAACAAATTTACAGCACTAATAATAGCTAACGACACTTGAACATTATCCACAATCGAAAAAAGGCACGATCTTCAACATGCAATTGAGTTCAGAGCAATAACAGCCATANAAAAAAAAAAAAAAAAAAAAAAAATCTTTGTAGCATCTTCAAATATCCACTACATCAAAGAACACAGAGACACTAAACTCCTTATACTCAATCTCCCAAGTGTGATTAAAGCTGCAATTGGAAATTGCAAGAACGACTCAACCCTACAATTTTGTATGCAAAGTGAGCAAATTTACAAAAATTGACTCGTGACACAAAATTCACTGAAAACCCTAAACCCAAATCAACAGCTTTAATTCAAAAGGGAACGAATCGAGGGAAAAGAATTGAGATAAGAAATAGAAGGAAGGGATAGTTTCATACGCTACAATGAGATTAAGCTCTTGAGGACTGGTGAAGTTGCCAACGCAAGAGTGAGTCACACTGGTCGGTTTGTGAGCCGTAACAACGTAGTTCCATGAACTCATCTTCTTCTTCTTCTCCTCCTACTTTTTCCCCAGGGGAATTTGAGTTCCACTGCCTATCGCGAGGGCTTCGAGGAAGCTTCTAGATTTCTCTAACGAGCTTTTGGAATTTTAACATAGAGAAGAGAAGAGGGAGAGAGAAACAAAAGAGGCCAAAATCGAACAAGGAAGGAGAAAGAGAAACCTTCGACAAAAGACTGGTCGGTTTGGTATTGAATTGACATATATACATATATGAATATGATGGAGATGATCCGGTTCGGTATAAACCGATGAAATAGACCGAACTGATTCGATTTAAGTTAGATGAAAGCAAACTTTGTTCTAAAAGGCCCACCATCTTAAATGGGCTTACCATTAAGTAGCTTATTAATGAGCCGGGTCAGTCCGGGTAAATCCCGGTAAACCCGATTCCTGAAGAAAACCTAAGTGGGAGATTTTAAAGTTGTAAATTTTTCTCCGACCAAAATATACAAAATCGTTTTCTTAGCTTCTTCCGTCGCCACTAAACCCTGAGGCTAAACCTAGACGAGTCAAAGGTGCGATAAACGTTAAACCCTAAGGAGAGTGAGAGAGACAGAAGTATGAAGTACAACAACGACAAGAAGAAAGGTGGAGGCTTTAAGAGAGGAGGCAAAAAGGGTTCGAATGATAAGGATCCATTCTTTGAGGAAGAGACAAAGAAGAGGAGAAAAGTGAGTTACGATGACGACGACATCGAGTCTGTGGACTCTGATGCGGAAGAGGATGGATTTACAGGCGGAGATGAAGATGGGAAAAGAGTTGATGTGGAAGTGGAGGATGAGGATGAGTTTGCTGATGAGACGGCTGGAGAGAAGAGGAAGAGATTGGCTGAGGAGATGCTTAATAGAATGAGGGAAGCTAAGCGGAGAGAGCGTGATGCAGAGGGTGGTGATGATGATGATGATGAAGATGACGATGAGAGTCTTAAGAAGAGTTTGATGCAGAAGCAGCAGGAGGACTCTGGTAGGATTCGAAGACTTATTGCATCCAGGTAATGAAGAAATTTTGAACCTTTTCATGTATTCAAATTCCAAGTTTTTTAGGTTTGAGATTGTTGGTAATTTAGGGTTTATGGGTAGTTACTGATTTAGGGAAATGGTTTAGTTGTGAATGAAATTAGTGATTTTGTACAATTGTTATGTTAATTTTATTTTGTTTGAAGATTGGTTGGGAGTGGTATTGATTAAACCTTTTTAATGAATCAGGGTTCAGGAGCCACTAAGTACTGATGGGTTTAGTATTCTTGTCAAGCACCGACGATCTGTTGTATCGGTAGCTCTATCTGATGATGATTCTAGAGGGTTTTCAGCTTCAAAAGATGGTACTATTGTGCATTGGGATGTATCTTCTGGCAAAACTGACAAATACATATGGCCGAGTGATGAAATTCTGAAGTCTCATGGGATGAAACTGAGGGAGCCTCGAAATAAAAAACACAGCAGAGAATCTCTTGCTTTAGCTGTTAGCTCTGATGGTCGTTATTTGGCCACTGGAGGAGTTGATCGTCATGTTCATATTTGGGACGTTCGTACCCGAGAGCATGTCCAGGTAAATGATATATTTGGTTTTTTTGTTTAGTGTTTTATCTGTTTGTTCTTCATCAAGCCTTGCGCTCAGCTTTTATAATTATGTGTCTACAGGCCTTTCCAGGTCACCGGAACACTGTTTCTTGTCTATGTTTCAGATACGGAACTGCAGAAGTCTATTCTGGTTCGTTTGATAGAAATATGAAGGTGTGGAATGCAGAAGACAAAGCGTTTGTAGCTGATAATTTTGGACACCAAGGTGAAGTTCTGGCCATTGATGTGCTACGGAAGGAGCGTGCACTTACAGTTGGAAGAGATAGAACCATGCTGTATCATAAGGTAATACTTATATCCTTCATCTGAACACTATTGAGAGCTAGCTATCATCATAAGGTTTCTATTATTACTGTGTATATGTTAAGCTGTGTTATATGATAATAGGTGCCTGAGAACACCCGTATGGTCTATCGTGCTCCTGCATCATCTCTTGAGAGCTGCTGTTTTATCAGTGATAATGAGTACCTGTCTGGTTCGGATAATGGAACTGTTGCTCTTTGGGGGATGTTAAAAAAGAAACCGCTATTCATTCTCAAGAATGCACATCGTGATAAAACTAATGAAATTACCACCAATGGAAGCTTAGGTAAAACTTCATTTAGATCCTTTCCATCTCATCTCTGTTGCAATTGGATCTTGACATTGCATTATATAATTACAAAACACTTTTGTTTTCGTTTCAGCTCCTGATGCTCTGAAATATCTAATTCTTATTTATTTGCTCAACAGAAAACGGTGGTCGTGAATCAATCGACAATGACTGTTCAGCAAGTTCTTGGGTCAATTCAGTTGCTAGTTGTAGAGGTAGTGATCTTGCTGCATCTGGAGCTGGTAATGGTTTTGTGCATTTGTGGGCTGTTGAAACTGGTGCCATTCGACCTTTGCACAAGCTTCCACTGGTAAAATTTCTTTCACTACCTCTGTTCTTAGTGTTGTCTGATGAATCTGTTGTTTGTGACTAATTTAAGCATTTTTCACTCCATCAAGTAATAATCCTTGCAATGTCTTGTATGATCTTACAGACTGGATTTGTGAACTCTTTGGCTTTTGCAAAGTCGGGTAAATTTCTGATTGCCGGTGTTGGACAGGTATGATCATCTCATATGTTATCTTTTGTTTCTATCTTCATCTTCTTGTGTGTAAATGCTAATATTATAACCTTTTGTGCATTGTGAAATTGATATGACAGGAAACGCGATTTGGAAGATGGGGCTGCGTAAAATCTGCGCAAAATGGTGTTGCAATACATCCCTTAAGGCTGTCATAAGTATTTCATCGGGATTAAAGAAGTGTTGTTACAAATATTTTTGAGTTGCTAAGCCAAAAAGATGGAAACTGAAGTAATATAGGGATTAGAGGTCTCTGCAACTCTTGAAGTTTTTGCTCCCTTTTTTGTTTGTGCTTTGTACCATTTTTTTTAATACGAGAGATAAGAACTTTAACATTTTGAGTTTCTGATGAATCAAAGAGGATAAATTTCCCAAATTTTTCAGAACTTTAACATTTTGAGTTTTTGATGAATCGAAGAGGATATAATTCCCAAAAAAATTTGCCACTAGAAAAGCCATAAAGGCTCCTATTTCACCTTTGGACTCGAGATAATGTTGAAGTCGTTTGACAAATGGAAAATCATAAGCCAAGAATCATAAAATGCAGACTTTATTATTTGTCAAGGTTTGGACATGGATGGCTTCAGAAAGTCTCGTTTGCAAGCAAGAAAACACCTAAATGCAGCTAGTGAACAGGCTTGTGAAATTTCTTGTGTGTAGCACTTCTTGACGAAGCAGGTCTCGTTGCTAATCCATTCTAAACATAGAATCAACTGGCTAAGAGAAAACAGAGACATCGTTAGGCAAGATCTGAGAACGAATTCATGCAGAGATAAGAAACCGCAAAGGAATCAGTACAGAGTCACACATACATCAATAAGAAACCAAAGAATATATTATAATAGGAAAGCTCTGAGTAAGTGTCCATACATAAACTGAATACCACAATATAAGGACTCTAGATACATGCTATATGCAAAGATGATAGATATATAACTAAACAAGAGCACATCTAGCATATAAAGACACCGAATTATTCAAAGAGCCATAAACAAGACTCAAGCCTACATGCAAAAGAGCCACCCTAGAGAAGAAAATGCTTCTAAGGGTTACCGATTCAGCTTTTCTAAACACTAGCTTAAATATAAAGGAGTGATTATCATTCATCTACTTCACCGGTCAAATACTATGCCCATAATTCAACCTCAACAAGAAAAATTAACAGATTGGGTTGAACTTTTGATTAGTATCATACTGCGTAAAATCCAAACCAGCCAAGTTTGAGCCGTTTTCTACAACATCATAAACCTAAGACGCCATCTACTACTATCAATTCCGAGCCATTTGCCACGACAAAGTGAATCCAACACTCAGAAGATCAGTACTACTAAGTACTAACCATTTTTGATCCTGAATGGTTCCATTGATCGGTAAAAACAAACGGTAATAACTCATCTCTAAAGCAACAGCAAGATTAAGACAAAAAAATCTCTAACCTTTAAAAACGAAATCATCTCAGCTTCTCTTTACTTGAGCTCTTCTTAGCTGCATCCATAACCTTCTCAAGATACCCTTCAATAGGCGGAGTAAGAGTAGCCATACCACGATTCGACGGAAACGGAGTCAAATCAGGCTCTAACGCCGCCTTCTTCAGATTCTCAGGCAACGCCTCAATCGCAGCTTTCTTCAAATTCAAAAAAGCAGTCTCAGCAGCACGACGCTCTCTATGCTCTCTCATCAACACTTTACTATACTCTTTCGCAAGTCTCTCTCCATCCTCTTCCGTCAGCTTATACTTCGGCAACNAAAAACAAACGGTAATAACTCATCTCAACTTTAAGCAACAGCAAGATAAAGACAAAAAACTCTTAACCTTTAAAAACGAAATCATCTCAGCTTCTCTTTACTTGAGCTCTTCTTAGCTGCATCCATAACCTTCTCAAGATACCCTTCAATAGGCGGAGTAAGAGTAGCCATACCACGATTCGCCGGAAACGGAGTCAAATCAGGCTCTAACGCAGCCTTCTTCAGATTCTCCGGTAACGCCTCAATCGCAGCTTTCTTCAAATTCAAAAACGCAGTCTCAGCTGCACGACGCTCTCTATGCTCTCTCATCAGCACTTTACTATACTCCTTCGCAAGTCTCTCTCCATCCTCTTCGGTCAGCTTGTACTTCGGCAACTCATCGGCCTCAAAGATCCCTAACGAAACGTAATCCAAACCAGCGGTACCAATCCGGATCGGTTCATCGGTGACTCCCATTGAAGCAGCTCCTCCTTTCTTCTGGATCTCTATATCTCGTTGCTTCTCTTTACTAATCAACCCTAGCTTCTCACGCTGCGCCTCGCGCTCGATCTCCTTGGGTGTCAAGTAGCGAACAGGACAAGGAGCGTTTAAGCATTGCTCGTAAAGCTTCTGCTTCTCATCGGAAATCCTTCCTTTTCCTTTAACCGCTTCTTCTCCATCTCCAGCTGGTGCTCCGCCGCCGCTTTTCTTGGTGGCGACTTTGTTACGCTTCAATGGCTGACCTGTCTTCAGCTTGGCTTTTCCTTTAGGAGTTCCGCTTGCGGAGCATCTTTGGAGAAGGTTGTAACTCAGTGATTCGATGATTGGTTTTGGTCTTGTCACTCGAATCATGTTTTCGTTTCTGATTTCTTCAAAGCTTTGCGTCTGAAAATGGAGATTTAGGGTTTTGCGACTCGACTGTAGAAGTGGAAGAAGAAGAACTCACCAGACCTACGACGTCGTTTACGTCCAATAAAGCACGATGCCAAAATTGTAAATTCAGCTTAATGTTGAGGGTAATATTGTCATAACATAAACTCCAGTTATGCTTTTCGTGTTTTCATTTCCCGTATACCGAATTAGAACCGATTTTGCATTGTTTTGGTACAATTCGATTTAATTTTTTGGTTTTGTTTTGGATACCGCAGAACCGATGCTTCTTTTCTAAAACAAGTCAGATGGTAACTTGTTAAGTTACCTTAGAGAAATTTGCTGAATTCAGTCTCCTGCAACTTGTTAAGTTTTAAACTTTTTGACAAGGAATTTGGCTTGGAAACTGTAGTAACCTCCAAATACCAATAGGAGTTAAATACAAATAATTTTGCTGAAAAATAAAAAACAGATCCAGCACACACAAGTAGGTAGAGAAACAAACAAACAAACAAAGAGTTTTTCCATTTCCTTGTCATGTCATTGAGCATCTTCATCACTCTCTATCTATATAACCATATTGTAAATTAGCAATTTAACAAAGGATGTTTGGAGGTGTAAACTTAATCGAGTCTCTCTCTTGAGGCGACTTTTAAGGCGATTAGTTTTCTTTAACCCTAATTGTCGCCGGCCTCCGGCCTCACGCCGGAGACGAGAATTTATCGAATGGCAAAGCGTAAGAAGAAGAAGGGATCATCTCCCGCTACCCCCCCGTCCTAGATCTGTAATTCCGGGCACATCGAAGTTTGCTCGTCTCTCTGCTTTGGCTGGAATCCCGCAGAAGACAGTTGTAATTGATAGCCCTCCTACCGTAGAAGAAGCTGTCGAAGATTCCTCTGTTGAGTGCGGGGAAACCGCCTCAGGAGTCCCGCAAATCGCTGGAGTTCCGGACAAAGCAGATCTCACTATGACCCCTGGTCTACAGTGTACCACCTCTCCTCCTGAGATTTCTCAAACTGCTCTGATTGAAGCCGCAACTACATCCGTTGAGACTATAGTCTCCGGGTCCGTAGCTAAGGAGAAGGGAGAAACAGTTAATGTTACTCCTCTGAGCAAAGCAGAAACGGCTATATCTACAGAGAAGGTTAAGCCTGCTCTGGAAAAAAATGGTCTAGTCTCCTCAAGGACGACCTGGAGGAAATCGGTACACCAACACAGCACATCACAGGAGTTCCTTTCATCCTCATTCCTGATGATAATATCGAAGTTGCGAAGGATGAGTTTAAAGAATTTGTGTTTGCTCAGTTCCATGGGAACTACCCAGATATGGGAAGGGTAATAGGGGTGGTTAATGCAATATGGGCAAGGCAAGGTCCTCGTATCTTTGTTCACAACGCCGGCCCAGGAGCTTTTTTGTTGCGAGTAACCAATCCAAGAACCCGAGCAATTCTCCTCAGCCGCCATATGTGGAACATTGTAGGACACCCAATGTTTGCTTCTCCTTGGTCACCAGAGTTTGAGCCAAATGCACCTAAAATCACCTCAGCACCAGAGTTTGATAATGAAGCTCCGTTTATTCTGGTTTCTCGCCGGAAGAGTGGTCGTAAGGCCACACTGCCCCAATAGTACAACATTATATATGTTTTTTATGTGGAATATAAGAGATCTTAATAGTAACAGACGTCAGGACTCAACGAAAGAATGGATTAACATCCATAAGCCACTTTTTGGAGCGTTCTTCGAAACGCATCTGCAACCTATAAACGCAGATCGGATATTAAGGGGTATTCCTGCTGGATGGAAAGTTTTTGGGAATTTTGATCACCATGCTACAGCCAGAATTTTCTTGGTATGGGATCCATCAGTCAATCTGGTGGTGTATAAAGTGTCGGCGCAGCAGGTAACATGCGGTATCTATATTGAGACTTATAGTATCAGTCTCACTGTAACTTTTGTTTATGCGTATAACACGCCGGAAGAAAGACAGCAACTCTGGGAGGAACTGACTTGGATGAATGATAATACTCCAGTTATGAGGCATCCTTGGGCAGTTGTAGGGGATCTTAATCAAATACTCAGAAGCTCACACCACTCAGAACACCTCTCCCAGAATGTGGACACTACGGGAATGAATGATTTCAATTTAGCTATGCAAGAAGCTGAACTGTTTGAGGCTCAAGCAAAAGGGCTTCCTTTCACTTGGTGGAATAATCAAGAAGAGAACCNTGTGGAATATAAGAGGTCTTAATAGTAACAGACGTCAGGACTCAACGAAAGAATGGATTAACATCCATAAGCCACTTTTTGGAGCGTTCTTAGAAACGCATCTGCAACCTATAAACGCAGATCGGATATTAAGGGGTATTCCTGCTGGATGGAAAGTTTTTGGGAATTTTGATCACCATGCTACAGCCAGAATTTTCTTGGTATGGGATCCATCAGTCAATCTGGTGGTGTATAAAGTGTCGGCGCAGCAGGTAACATGCGGTATCTATATTGAGACTTATAGTATCAGTCTCACTGTAACTTTTGTTTATGCGTATAACACGCCGGAAGAAAGACAGCAACTCTGGGAGGAACTGACTTGGATGAATGATAATACTCCAGTTATGAGGCATCCTTGGGCAGTTGTAGGGGATCTTAATCAAATACTCAGAAGCTCACACCACTCAGAACACCTCTCCCAGAATGTGGACACTACGGGAATGAATGATTTCAATTTAGCTATGCAAGAAGCTGAACTGTTTGAGGCTCAAGCAAAAGGGCTTCCTTTCACTTGGTGGAATAATCAAGAAGAGAACCCTACATCCAAGAGGATTGATCATGCTTTTATAAACCATTCTTGGTTCTTGCAGTTCCCAGGTTCTTATGCAGATTTCCTACCTCCTATGCAGTCAGATCACGCAGCTTGCCTCTTCCAACTGCCTTCTATTCAACGAGTGGTTAGGAAGCCTTTCAAGTTTTTTAACCACGTAATTGACCACCATGACTATCAGGAAGTTGTGAGGCAAGCATGGAACTCTCAGACGATAGTAGGATCTTCTCAGTTTAAGCTTGTAAGGTCCCTCTGTCTGCTGAAACCAGCGATCAGGGGATTGAATAAGCAGCACTTTAGTGGCATTACAGCACGAGTAAAACATCAAGCTGAAAAAGTTGCAATTCTGCAAAGAAACATTCTATCAAACCCTAATCCTCAATCCGTAAGAGAAGAGCATCAAGCCAGGGAGCAATGGCAATTTCTTATGAAGGCAGAGGAAAAGTTCTTTAAGCAAAAATCTCGTGCCACTTGGATGAATCTAGGGGATAGGAACACGGCGTATTTCCATAAGACTACATCCCAAAGAAATTCAAGAAATCATATCCACTAATTGGTAGACTCAGAGGATAGACGCATAGTGGAGCATAGAGAGATCAAAGACCATGCTGCTGAGTATTTCCAAGGGATAGTGGGATGCACTGATATGTCAACTTCTCCTATCACAAAACACGAACTACAGGACTTGTTACCATTCAGATGTGATGATGCTCAATGTACAGAGTTGAAGAAAATGGTCTCAGCTGAGGAGATAAAAGAGGCTGTATTTGCAATGCCACTAGATAAGAGTCCCGTACCAGATGGTTTCTCCATTGAGTTCTACCGTGCAACCTGGAACACCATTGGGATGGATGTTATCTTCGCGGTGCAGGAATTTTTTCGAAATGGTCGGATGCTACGGGATGTGAACAATACCGCCATCACTCTTATCCCAAAGGTACCAGAAGCATGCAAGTTAGGAGATTATAGACCGATAAGTTGTTGTAATCTGATTTATAAAATCATATCAAAGATCATTGCCAACAGACTAAAGCCTCTCCTTCAAGCATGTATTAGTCCAAATCAAGCCGCCTTTCTTAAAGGAAGAAGCCTTGGAGAGAATGTCCTATTTGCTTCAGAGTTAATTCGAAATTATCAGAAGGAGGATTGCCCAAAAAGCTGCATGCTAAAAGTAGACATCAGAAAGGCTTTTGATACAGTTTGTTGGGATTTCGTTTTAAAGGTTCTCGAGGCTCAAAACTTCCCTCCAATATTTTGTACATGGGTAAAGGAATGTATTACTTCCCATCGGTTCTCTGTTTCTATTAATGGAGAATTAGCAGGTTTCTTCCCAGGAAAGAAGGGGCTTCGTCAAGGGGACCCACTCTCACCGTATCTCTTCATTATGGTGATGGAGGTCTTGTCAAAATTACTGGAAAGAGATGCAGTACAAGGAAAATGCAGGCTTCACCCCTTATGCTCCTCCCTTGTGGTAACTCATCTCCTCTTTGCAGATGACTTGTTGATATTCTCTGATGGTGCAAGACACTCACTTTCTGGTATTGCTGGAACAATGTCTCACTTTAAGCAAATCAGTGGTTTAGACCTAAACCAGGCAAAATCTGAACTTTTCTTTGGGGGCTATACCGACATCCAAGTAGAAGTACTAAGTGCATTGCAAGGTATAAAGGTTGGTACCTTTCCTACCCGGTATCTAGGATTACCTCTGAATCCTATACGTATTTCATTTGCAACTCTACAACCTTTTATTGAGAAAATCACCCATAAGTCACATGCTTGGACGGCAAAATTTCTATCTTTTGCTGGGAAGATAAGGCTTATCTCTTCGGTTATATATGGCATGGTGAATTTTTGGAGTGCAGTGTTTAATCTCCCCAAAAGATTTTATGAAAAGGTGGATTCATTGTGTGCGGCTTTCCTCTGGAAAAACAAAGTAACAACGGCTGTGGGAGCAAGAGTCGCTTGGAAGGATGTTTGTAAACCCAAAAAAGGTGGGCTTGGAATTCGCATATTGGATAAATTTGCAGTGGTGTTCCAGCTCAAGCTCATTTGGAACCTATTTACAAATTCGGGTTCTCTATGGGTGGCATGGATTAAAGGTAATATACTCTAAAGGAAGAGTTTCTGGACCATTCAGGACAATCCACGACTCTCCAGAACTATTAAAGGTATGATCTCTCTGAGGCAGCAGATAACAGAGTTTATGAAGTGTGAAGTGAGGAATGGTCTTAGTATATCCTTTTGGCATGATAACTGGACAAAACATGGTCCTCTGATAAGCTTCATTGGAAGTAATGGGACACGGTCACTGCGAGTAAGGAAAGAGGCACTTGTCGCTGATGTAGTCAGAAATGGGAGTTGGTGGATGTCGGGAGCTAGATCGGAAGAGCAACAACAGCTAATGATCACCTTGACAATGATCACTCCACCGGACATTCTCAAGGGCCCCGATGTATTTCTCTGGCGTCGGAACTCAGGTACCTTTGCTGATTTTTTTTCTTCCAAGGATACTTGGGAGCAACTACGTGTACACTCTCCGTTAGTACCATGGAACAAGGTGCTTTGGTTTAAGGAAGGGGTACCCCGGTACACTTTCATCCTATGGTTAGCACTAAAAGAGCGACTGCCTATGAGAGACAGGCTGCGAGCATGGGGCCTTAATATCCCTTCAGCTTGTGTGCTTTGTTCTGACGGAATCGAAACCCACAACCACCTTTTCTTTGAATGTTCTTTCTCTGCAAGGGTTTGGCAATCTTTTGCTTCGAGAATCTGGAGAAATCCACCGTCAACACTCCATTCAATCACGAGTTGGATTCTGCAGACCAGGACCCCCGCTGCAACAGATGCCGTGGTAATTGCCAAGTTAGTTCTTCAATCAGTTTGTTATCTAATTTGGCGTGAACGGAATGTCAGGATCTTCACCCCCACCACCTTACAAAGTTCAGCAGTGCAAGCAACTATGGATCGAACTATCCGAGATCGACTCATAACCGTTCCAGGATTTCTTCTTGTTTTCTATTTTGGATGTATTTCATTTCCCTTCTAGTTTTCTGTCTCTTCCTCTCCAATATTTGTATTTTCATTTTTATATAGAAAAAATAAAAAAATGGTATAAAATTTAATCTTTTACCAAAAAAAAAAAAACAAAAAAAAACCTCAATAAGAGCAATAGTTAAGCAATTTGTCCACTAGAGATCTCTCGAGGAGCCAAAAAAAAAAGTTTAAGAATTTGCAGACAGTATGGGCTGCTGCTCTGTTCTTGTCTCTTCTGGGCCTTGAAAGGATATTTTACTACTATTTATAAACCCAGAACAATACTCTGTTTCTTCTGTTCCTTAATCATTTTTTTCTTCTAATTATCATTCTTCTGGAGAAATCTCGTCTCTTTTCTCCATCGCCATGGCTCTCTCAACTCCTCTTTCTCAGGTTTTTTTTTAAACTTTTGCTATTAGATATGCTCGTTAACCTACCTCTTTGATTCCTGAGATTATTTTAGGATTGAATGAAAGTTTTGGTTTTTGATTTCAGATGTCCGTTGCACTTCCAACTGGAATTGATTGGTCGAGCCGATCTATGATCAAGGTGAGCAAAACCAATCTAGACTAAGATTACTCACTTTTGTTGTTTCAGATGCTTAGATGGTCCTGATTTTCTTTTGTCTTTTGGTATTTTTGGTGGGTTTAGTTCTGATGCCGACTAGTAGTGACCTTTTTTGTTTTGGTTTTAATGTCAAGACTTGTAGTGGACTTGGTACTGAAAGGTACACTCTTTAGAAGTAGAAGATGATAAAAACTAGATTTTGCAAACCAAATTGGAACCCTTTGTGGAGTTTAAAATATTTCTTTAGCATCATCTCTCATCAAGTGGAAGGAGGAAATTATAGCGTTGACCTTTTGGTTCTGTCTCAGCTGCAGAGTATAAGTTTCACTGAGAAGTCATGGGGTCCTCGGCTGAGACTAGATTCTAAATCTAGAAGCTTAAGTGTGATCAAAAGGTCCACATTATGTATTGTCACTTCAGCAAGCAAGCAGGTCCAAAGTCTTGGTTACTCCTCTAGAACTTGAAGATCCCAAAGAGACTCCGTTGAACTTGTACAGGCCTAAGGAGCCTTACACAGCAACAATTGTTTCGGTTGAAAGAATTGTTGGTCCACAAGCACCTGGAGAGACTTGCCACATTGTTATTGATCATGATGGTAATGTTCCTTACTGGGAAGGACAAAGCTACGGAGTGATTCCTCCTGTAAGTGATTTTAACTCTGACACATTGCCTTTTGCCGATAAATGAGTTGCTCCCTCGATTTGATAACACTTCTTGTTCCATTTTCTTGATTCGTAGGGCGAGAATCCCAAGAAACCTGGTGCACCTCACAACGTTCGCCTTTATTCGATTGCATCAACAAGGTATGGGGATTCTTTTGATGGGAAAACAGCTAGTCTATGTGTCCGTCGAGCTATTTACTATGATCCAGAGACAGGAATAGAAGATCCTTCCAAAGCTGGTGTATGCAGCAACTTCTTGTGCAATGCCAAACCTGGCGATCAAGTTAAAATCACCGGTAACTTTATGTGTTTTAAAGCTATAAAACCCCTTCTATTTGTTGAACATGAGGTCTAAAATGTTTGATATTGTTGACAGGTCCGTCTGGAAAGGTAATGCTGTTACCTGATGATGACCAGAAAGCTACTCACATAATGATCGCTACTGGAACTGGAGTTGCTCCATATAGAGGATACCTACGGCGTATGTTTATGGAGAACGTTCCTAATTTCAAGTTTGATGGACTCTCGTGGCTATTCCTTGGTGTGGCTAACTCAGACAGTCTTCTCTATGATGAAGAATTTTCCGGATACCTCAAGGACTATCCAAAGAACTTCAGGTATGACAAAGCGCTGAGCAGAGAAGAGAAGAACAAGAAAGGAGGGAAGATGTATGTGCAGGACAAGATTGAAGAATACAGCGACGAGATCTTCAAACTTCTGGACAATGGAGCTCATATTTACTTTTGCGGGCTTAAAGGAATGATGTCTGGGATTCAAGATACGCTTAAGAGGGTCGCTGAAGAGCGAGGCGAAAGCTGGGAGCAGAAACTTACTCAGCTCAGGAAGAACAAGCAGTGGCATGTTGAAGTGTATTGAGTTAATAGTTTTGTTTGCGGTTTATAACATTTCTGCAACTGAATAATCGTGTCAATTAATGAACACAGGGTAAGTAAACTACAACGCTGCAGCAGATGGAACAATCAAAAAAGCCAATTAATGAACACTTGTGGACTCTATAGACCGGCCCGCTCACAGTCCGTTAGGACATGGCCTTACGGCCCATGTACTGTCCGCGCGTGTACGGTCCATCGGCCATTGNTGCATGCATGATTTTAAACCAACGAAATCTATAATAGGCAAGGCATGTTTCGGTCTCAAATACCGCATGGCCTAAGGCATGTTTCGGTCTCAAATACCGCATGACCTAAATAAATATTTGTTGCATGATTCGATCTCAAATATCACATGCTAACTATCGGTTGTCTATCTTATATGCNCTTTAGCCTTTGTACTCCTCTTATATATACTTGTAAACCTCGACATTCAGCAATAAGACTAAGAGATTTCGNATCTCAAATATCACATGCTAACTATCGGTTGTCTATCTTATATGCAGATGGCAAATCTCAAAAGCCTAGACTATCCCATCTTGCAAGCTTCTGGAAAGAACTACTTGGAATGGGTGAAAGACACCGAAATCCACCTAAGGTCAAATGGCCATCTGGTTGCATTGATGAGGAAGTTGAGAGCACTGATAAGAAAAAAGAACAAGTGTCTCCAACATATGCACCATCACATTGCGGAGAGTCTCAAAAGTNGATCTTCTTCTCTCTTTCACAAACCCTAAACCGCTTTCGTTCTTGCTTCTATCCGAGACCAAACACCTTTCTGTTCGAAGATCCCCTTGTTCACGAGCATACCTTAAGCTCGTGATCAAGCTTCTATCGACAACTTGATCGAGGTTCGTGGTCCGTGTTCGGGGGTGAGTTTGTGTGTTCGTGGTACGTGATTCCGGACGAGAAAAGTACAAAGGAGCGGTTCGTGGGAAGCTGTTCGTGGTTCGCGGTAGCTGTTCGCGGAAGCTGTTCGTTGTTCTGTTCGTGATCCGGTTCGTGGTTCTCTTCGTGGTCCTGTTCGTGGTCCGTGAGCGAGAGAGAGGTAAAACCGAGGTCTGTTAGCTCCCGGTCCATATCCAGTCAGATCCAAATCGGTGAAAGGTAAAAATATGGTCGAACCCTCTTAAAACCCTATGATCCGAATTTGGACTTAAACATACAGAACCCTAAAACAAACAAGTACACAACCAACAAAGTTTAAGATCTCTAAAACCTAAAACTTAAAAATCGGTTGGTGTATAGGTTGTTAGATTTCTTGAGAATTAAAACCAATTATATTATGAATTAAATTTGGTTGTTTGTTGCTTGTTGTGATGCATAAGAACCTAGAAATATTTTGTTGTTTAAAGATGTTCTAGGATATTAAAAACTGGATCATTCATGCATCATATTGAAATCGGATCATGTATAAGATAGGATCTATTTAAGCATAACTTGTTCATGTAAATGTCGGCTGCATGAATTATGTTCTAGGATTGTTAAAACTTAAAACCGATTTTGATAATNGTTGCTGCTGATGAACAGTGCTATGAGACCTCCCGGTACAGCCCCATTATCGGAAGCAAATAAGGTTGATTTGGGAAAGAAAACTACAGNTAGGATAAATTCCTAATTAATTTAGTAATTATCTAAAACACCCTAAAAACAATATTTACTAAATCCTAGATTAAAAGGAAATTTAAGAAAAAGGAAATTNTGGCAGAGGACGTGGTGGCCGTGGCGGCCATGGCGGACAGGCCGGCCGAGGAGGCCGTGGACGTGGTGGTAAGGGCCGTATGTCCTTTAAACCACACACCAAGGTCAAATCGGTCTGCCACAGATGTGGTATGTCAAACCACTGGTCCAAGACTTGTAGAACTCCCAAACACCTCATTGATGCATACCAAGAAGTTCTAAAGAAAAATCCGGAAGCCAACTATGCGTACATCGATGATGAAGGAGACTTCGATCATGAGAATGACGACTTGCTAGAGACTTCCGATTGCCATTGATGATTGATTTTCGTTTTATTTTGGTTTAATTTCAATGCTTTTATGCTTTATTTTCCTTTATTGTATTGGATGATTATTTTGATTTAAATGCAATGGTTTTTATTTTATAATTGTCTTATTAAAATACAAAATTATGTCCTATTTATAGAAATGGCCAAGGACATGAGTGAACTAGTAGTGGACAGTGGATCCAGCCACACTATACTAAGAGACAAAAGATATTTCATAAATCTTAAAATGAAAAGTGCAAATGTTAGTACAATTGCGGGTATAGCCAACATGATAGAAGGCTACGGCCAGGCTCACGTTTTGTTGCCTAACGGCACACACATTGAACTAAGTGATGCCCTATACTCACCCAGCTCTAAGAGAAACTTATTGAGCTTTAAAGATATAAGATTAAATGGTTATCATGTTGAAACCAAGGGTGAAGGAACTAAAGAATTCCTATACATTACAGAAAATGTAAATGGCCAAAAGAAGGTCCTAGAGACTATACCCGCACTAGCCACTGGTTTATACCATGCTAGGATAAACATGATAGAAGCTAACATGGCTAAGCACAAAATGTTCACTGAACAATTCACTCTATGGCATGACCGGTTAGGCCACCCGGGTTCGAACATGATGCGTAAAGTAATTAAGAGTTCAAAAGGGCACAACCTTAAAGAGAAAAGAGTTTTCCCTAAAAATCTCACTTGTGTAGCATGTGCACAAGGGAAACTCATTACAAGACCATCACCAGTAAAAGTCACAAAAGAGACTTTGCATTTTCTGGAAAGGATACAAGGTGATATATGTGGACCAATACACCCACCATGTGGGTCGTTTAGATATTTCATGGTTATGATCGATGCATCAACCAGATGGTCTCACGTTTGCTTGTTATCCACAAGGAACCTAGCATTTGCTAGGCTGTTGGCTCAAATCATAAGATTAAGAGCACACTTTCCAGACTTTCCACTAAAGACTATACGTCTAGATAATGCTGGTGAATTTACATCCCAAGCGTTTAATGATTATTGTATGTCCATGGGGGTGAGTGTGGAACATCCTGTGGCACATGTCCATACACAAAACGGATTAGCTGAATCCTTCATTAAACGTATACAATTAATAGCTCGACCATTGTTAATGAGATCGAAGCTTCCTGTGTCGGCTTGGGGACACGCGGTCTTACATGCAGCAGAACTCATACGCATCAGGCCATCTAGTGAACACATATATTCACCATCCCAATTATTATCGGGTCAAGAGCCAGACTTATCCCATCTCAAAACATTCGGTTGTGCCGTTTATACACCCGTTGCTCCACCACAGAGAACTAAGATGGGACCTCAAAGGAGGATGGGAATATATGTGGGATATGAGTCTCCCACCATTATAAAGTATCTTGAGCCATTGACAGGAGATCTATTTAAGGCCAGATACGCGGTCTGTCAATTCGTTGAGTCTGAATTCCCTACTATAGGTGGTGAGACCGGCAAGCTGGTCAAAGAATTAACATGGAATCAAACATCCTTAAATTGGCAAGATCCTCGAACTCTAGCATGTGATGCAGAGGTTCAAAAGATTATACATTTACAACAGCTAGCTAATCAATTGCCAGATTCCTTTGCTGACCCAAAGAGAGTAACAAAATCGTACATACCAGCTTGCAATGCACCAGTACGTATTGATGTTCAAAAGGAACACAATAAACAAGTTGCTACAGAGTCTAAACCACGTTTGAAACGAGGTAGACCGTTAGGTTCCAAAGATAAAAATCCTCGAAAGTCTAAAGGTGCAAAACAGACCGAGGTTCAGGGAATTACAGAAAAACCAGACATGGCCGCGGAAATAATTAATGTACCAGGTGAAGTTCAGGACGCTGAACCTCAAGAACCTGAAGGAATTGATAACAATGAGGTATCAATCAATTACATAATGTCTGGAATAAAATGGAACCGGAAAAATGTCGACATTGATGAAATATTTATAAACAAGGTAGCACTTGAGATAAATGAGGATCTAGAACCCACATCCATATTAGAGTGCACTCAAAGTAAAGATTGGCTTAAATGGAAAGAAGCCATTGATGTGGAGTTAAACTCTTTAAAGAAGAGAAGTGTGTTTGGTCCGATCTTAAGGACGACACCTACCATTAAACCAGTTGGACACAAGTGGGTCTTTGTAAGAAAGAGAAATGAGAAAAATGAGATAGTGAGATACAAAGCACGGCTTGTAGCACAAGGATTCTCTCAAAGACCCGGCATAGATTATGAGGAGACATACTCCCCTGTGATGGATGCAACGACTTTTAGATATCTAATAAGTGTGGCCATAAGAGAAAATTTGGATTTACGGTTAATGGATGTTGTAACCGCCTATTTATATGGTCCACTGGATAATGAGATTTATATGAGATTACCAGAGGGTATAGAACATAAATGTAAAAATGGTACTCGAGACCAATACTGCATAAGGCTAGACAAATCGCTTTATGGACTGAAACAAAGTGGTCGAATGTGGTATAATCGCTTAAGTGATTATTTAGCTAAGAAAGGCTATAAGAACGACCCAATCAGTCCATGTATATTCATAAAGAAGTTTGCAAACAAAGGATTTGTGATAATAGCAGTTTACGTGGATGATTTAAACATCCTCGGTACCTCTGGGGAAATCGCCCAAACTGTAGAATACCTCAAGAAAGAATTTGAGATGAAAGACCTAGGCAAAACAAAATTCTGTTTGGGATTGCAGCTTGAGTACGTAAATAATGGGATCCTTGTGCATCAAAAGGCATACACAGAAAAAGTACTCAAGAGATTTAATATGGAGCAAGCTCACCCATTGACTAGCCCAATGGTTGTTAGAAGCTTAGACTTGGATAAAGATCCATTTGCTCCTAAGAAGGCCAATGAAGAAATTCTTGGACCTGAAGTGCCTTACCTCAGTGCTATAGGAGCGTTAATGTTCCTGGCTAGCCACACTAGGCCGGACATATGCTTTGCCGTGAACCTCCTAGCAAGATATAGTTCTTGTCCAACTATACGGCACTGGAATGGTATTAAACACGTCCTACGGTACCTGCGAGGGACGGTTGATTTTGGTTTATTTTATACTAACCATAACCAAGAAGGTCTAGTTGGTTTTGCTGATGCAGGTTATCTATCCGACCCACACAACGGTAAGTCTCAAACAGGTTATGTGTTCACGCACGGTGGTACGACGATTTCTTGGCGTTCGATGAAGCAGACTCTTGTGGCCACATCGTCAAATCACGCGGAGATCCTAGCCATCCATGAGGCCAGCCGTGAGTGTGTTTGGTTGCGGTCTATGACTCAGCATATTCGGACGGATAGCGGCTTAGAAGACAGCAAGGAAGCAACCGTCATCTACGAGGACAATACGGCTTGCATCGCACAGCTCAAGGACAAATACATCAAGGGAGATCGGACGAAGCACATACTGCCGAAGTTCTTCTTCACACATGAACTACAAAAGGCCGGAGAAGTTCAAGTGGTGCAAGTACAGTCCTGCGACAACTCAGCCGATCTCTTCACCAAAGCATTGCCGACATCAACGTTCAAGAAGCTCTCGCACAAGATTGGAATGCGGAGGCTTCAGGACTTGGAGTGATGTTTGGATCAGGGGGAGCAATGTGTGTTGTACTCTTTTTCCTTCACCAAGGTTTTGTCCCATCGGGTTTTCCTGGTAAGGTTTTAATGAGGCAGCATCCCCTAAGCACATTGCAGCGATCCCATCCAACATGGCACGGTCATCTCGTCCATGGGGGAGTGTTGTAAAACACTTGTGGACTCTATAGACCGGCCCGCTCACAGTCCGTTAGGACATGGCCTTACGGCCCATGTACTGTCCGCGCATGTACGGCCCATCGGCCATTACTTTACGGCCCATGGCCTATTCTATGTACTCGCTTGGTTTATGGGCTTTAGCCTTTGTACTCCTCTTATATATACTTGTAAACCTCGACATTCATCAATAAGACTAAGAGATTTCGCTCCCTAAATCCTCTAGTTTACAACACTTTCCTCTAATTTCCAACTATTTTCAAGAAACAAAATAAGCTAATTTGTTTCCTTTGTAGCCTGATTTTACCAGTGGCAGGCACTCTTCTTAACGTTCCTTCCGGGTTTGCCTCCGCGCTTCCTAGCATCACTCTTCATCCTCCTATCCACTCTCTTTGGACCTTTTCCAACCTTAACCCCAACTCCTTCAACCAGTTCTTTCTTAGGCTTTCTTGTATAGCTTATCTATCATCTTGTCTTTTGAACAGTTTGATGTATCCGCGGTGTCAAATATTGTGTTTTCCTTCTTCCTCACTTAGGAAGAGTGGAAGAAACTTGGCATACATAAAGACAACATATATATGACATAACAAGCTTTGTAAGTCAGAGGCAACGAGGCCTATGCATGATTATTATTAGGTAACTACATACGTACTATATTATTTCCATGGATCATATCCATCAGTCCTACTAAATCGCAAATGAAATTGAGACAAAGAGTTATTTAATTACTACATAATTAGTGGTAAACTACTTCAATGGATCCTTGAAGCTTCATGCTTCTGCCTCTTTGATTTCAGAATCAACACTCTCCTTGGTCATCTTTTTGCTTTCAAGAAACTCAACAATACTGTTAAGCGCAACATCCGGGTTCTTGCTCACCATAAGCTGCTGTGTGATTTCAGCTGGAGTTGCTTTCACCTCATGGAACATGTTCTCAATACGCTCAACCAAAACGTGTTCTTCGATGTTGAGGTACAGTGCAGCGAGTTTCTTGAAAACGGCAGGCGTACAGTAGTCCATGAGAATATGAACATCCATCCTTCCTGGTCTCAACAATGCTGGATCGAGTTTCTCCTTGTGATTCGTGGTAAATATTATGATCCGTTCCTCTACACAGCTTGACCATAATCCGTCAACAAAGTTTAGTAGACCAGACAAAGTTACCTGATCCAAAAAAGACAAGAATGATCAGAACACAAAAACAGAGAAATTAAGCCGAGAGATAAAGTAGTTTAGTGTACACTCCATGGAACCTGGGGATCCTTCTTCTTCTTCTTCTTCTTCTTCTTCTTCTTCTTCTTCTTCTTCTTCTTCTTCTTCTTCTTCTTCTTCTTCTTCTTCTTCATATCCTGAATATTCTCTGTCATCTTCTCTATCCTCGTTTCTAGCATCTGCTCCAGCACAATCAAGATCTTCTATGAGAAGAATGGAACGGTTCTGAGTCATAGTGAGAATCTGTCTAAGCATTTCATCATCTTCAACACTCTGAATCTGAAGATCATAGACATTAAAGTTCATGTAGTTAGCAATTGCAGCAACAAGCGACGATTTCCCGGTTCCAGGTGGACCGTAAAGAAGATAACCACGTTTCCAAGCTCGTCCTACGGTTTTGAAGAAGTCTTTCCCACTGGAGAAAGCGTCTAGGTCACGGATCAATGTGTTCTTGAGCTCAGGTTCCATTGCTAGGGTTTCAAATGTCGTGTGATGTTGAAAAATTGCTGATTCCCATGTGTAACGTTTTGAATTGTAGGTGTAGATATTGAGATTATCTCTGTGTGTCAGTATCTTCACCGATGACTTGGCAATATATGAGAAGTAATCCGACATAATCTTGTCTCTAAACTCCTTCTTACACGTCAAATGAAAGTACCTGAAACCCCAAATAAAACATCAGTTACAAACTTACAATTACCAAACACAAAACAGTCAGAATACGAAGCATACAGAAAGTACTTACACTCAGGTTAGAGGACTACAATTGAAAAAGGAAAAAATAAAATTATAAAGTTAGGGATCTGTATTGAGAATTTAATGTCTAAATTACTAGCTAATTACATAGTAAGCGTAATTAGGCACACACAAAAAAACCAAATTTTTAAGGGTTACTTATGAGAAAAGTTACCGTATCTGTTTACTCTGGAAAGAATTAGTGTCAGGGTCTTTCTCAGAGTGAAGAGTCCATTCAAGAGGAATCCCTTCGAATTCATCGGTGATTTTGGCTTTTACGGGTATTCCAAATTTGGGTTTAGCCATCGGATTATTGAGGTTTTTGGAACTGACGAGGAGACCCCCGGTGGAGATTCTTGTGAGAAGGGTCGGCAAGTAGACTTGGGCAGCACGGAACATCTGATTCGGGACGAAGTCGCTCTGTTCTTCGATGATGAACGTGAAATTGGGGTTGAAATAAGAAGAGAAGTAATCTGTGAATTTGGAGACGATAAAGTCACGGATCTTGGTGGGAATGATCTTACGGAGAATGGTTTTGAAGAGCATCGTGAAGGCGGAGAGAGATGTGTAGATCGAGAAAATTGCAGAGAGGGAAGGGATTTTAGTAGAGAAACTCGACGCCATTGTTATCAGTTCTCAGGTGGTGAAATGAAGATGATGGTGTGGATGATTAAGCAAGTGAGTGGTGACTGTGTGTATTTATAAAGAGAGAAGAGAAAACTTCAGGGGCAAGTTTTCGAGTTACTGTTCTTAGTAACGGGGAGGAAGCTTACAGAGTAACTTCGTGCTTTCCTCTTATGGAATGAGATGTTTTGTTGGTAAAGCTTACAAAAAGGGATACATATTAAGAAACGCGTTTTCATAATTTTATAAACGATTAATCAAAATTGAAAAGGGTTACTATATACAGAAACAGCTGTACTTAGGGCTCTTAATTTAACTACGACGCTGCAAACAGAAGTGTATTTACTTACCAGCAAGAGCCCCACCAACATGTGAGCTTGTCTTCAACTGAAAATATGTAACCAAGACGAACCTGTGAATCCCGAAGCTGATTTTGTGTCAATGATGTTTTAAGCCTTAGTATGTTTTAATCGCTCTGGTTCATTTATGTTTCATCATCTGAACTGTGAAGGGCTTTTGGATTCATAGAATTGCTTCTTCTTCTCTTTTTTTTTTTCCTTTTCTAACGGCTAAAAAGAGTGAGAGTTAAGTATGTATGGTAGCACCTAAATGGATTATGATTCTTTTTTTGTTGCAATTTTTTTTTTAATGTCATTTATCCAATATAATTTTACAAATCGTTTCGATCATGGGATATTTTTTTTTTTGGTAGAAACGATCATGGGGTATTGAATCCTAATTTCTTGCCACTACATTTCAGCATTAAAAGTAAAATAAAAAAGGTAAGTAAATAAAAGCTTTTTCTACGCCAACAACAAAATTATATTATAGCATCTTATTATTATAAGAAAATACATGAAAAAGAAATAAATGACGGCATAATTAATAATTAAACCATAATTAATATTTTTTTTTTTGAATTTAATGTTAAATTATATTTAAAAGAAAAATAAAACGGTTTTACAACTTGTGCAACATAGTTTGAAGAATAGATGTGTTGAAAATATTAGAATAGATAAGAGGTGTTAGGCTCTAGATTGCATCCAGAATTGAAACCCTTCATCATATCGCCGATCCCCCATTAAACCGATGGCAAGAAGCTGGTCTCTGACCTGCCTATCAACCCACGCAATGATGGTGTCCGCAGGCTTCAGTGGCTCACCATGCCTACGACCATTTCTTTCCCTCCAGACCGTATAAACCACTACTTGGAATAAGTAGCGGATTAGAAAACCTTCCACCAGCTGAAGATTCGAGGTAGATATGTGAGCAAGGAGGGACCAATCCATGGTATAAAATGTCTGCAGCAGGCCTTTAGCGAGAGCAGACCACACAGTCGAGACAAACGGACAAGCAAAGAAGAGATGATCCCGTGTTTCTAAAGTAAGCTGACAGAAAACACAAAGTCCCGCTGCTTGCCCATTCCACGCAACCATACCAGCACCAGTTGACAACCGATCCAGAACCGCCAGCCAGACACAAAATGAGTACTTAGGCGTTGCATGACCAAACCATATTCCCATAATTAATATTAAACCCTAAATGACGGCATAATTAGGGTTCCAAGGTTAGCCATATGTTCGTCTCTTCAGAATGTGAGTAGCATCCATCGGATGATATTTGGGTAATTTTCAGTCTCTGTATTATGGGGTTTTACTTAGATTGGATTCCTCTGTTTTCTTTCTTATAAACCGCACTGCTACTAAGGAAAGCATCAAACTTTGAATTTCATAAGCTTTTTAGTTTTTCTTTTTGAATATTTTTCGTGTTGTTTCTCAAGATTATACAGATTTGAAAATGTAATAATTTGAATCCAGGTCTCCTCATTGCTGATTTGGGTTTTTTTATTTCTCTGTGTTGACAGAAAAAAAAAAAAAAAATCACTAGATTGATTGAAAATACTATGGACAGGATCAGTTTCTTGCCGGATGATTTCTTGTTGCATATACTTTCATTGCTTACCACAAAAGATGTCTTGAAGACAAGTCTTTTGTCGAAACGTTGGCGGAATCTTTGGAAGTTGGTTCATGAACTCGAGTACATCGATTATACTAAGAACGTTGCTGATCATGCGAGGTTTCTGCTGTTTGTGGACAGGTCTTT
>NC_025697.1:21426138-21478855 GCF_000633955.1 Camelina sativa | reverse complement strand
AAGTTCCCTGTTAGTTTCCCGTTACTCAAAGTATTGCACCTTCGTTGGGTGATTTACTTTGACGATGAAACCCCTCAGAAGCTTTTATCAAGCTGCCTTATTCTTCAAGAGTTGGTGGTGGATCGTCAAAGGAATGATAACGTAACAACCTTTCCTATCACGTTGCCTTTACTACAAAAGTTAATCTACATTGGAGAATCTAATGACGAGATGTTTGAGTTGAATGCTCCTTCTTTGAAGTGCTTAGAGATTAAAGATGTCGGTTACGATTGTATGATTGAGAAAATGCCTGAGATCGTGTCTGCAAATGTGGAGGTTATCTACTCTGATACCGATGACATGCTTGATTCTCTTACATCACTCAAACGCCTCTCGATATGTTTACCCTCAGAGGTAGATTACTAAACACTATTTTGGAAGTAGCTAGAAAACCAAATTACATAGTTTTTTTTTTTTTTTTTTTTAATTAGTCTTTATGATTCTATTTGCAGTCGCCANGGGTTAGAATTGCGGTGGAACGAGGTTTACGCCATTTCGATTATTATCCATACGTTCTTCAGCAGCCTAGCAAATTACCTCAAAGTTTGTTTACTTGCGGAACACTCATGGTACTCAAACTCACCAATGTGTCACTTGCGGATGTTAAGTTCCCTGTTAGTTTCCCGTTACTCAAAGTATTGCACCTTCGTTGGGTGATTTACTTTGACGATGAAACCCCTCAGAAGCTTTTATCAAGCTGCCTTATTCTTCAAGAGTTGGTGGTGGATCGTCAAAGGAATGATAACGTAACAACCTTTCCTATCACGTTGCCTTTACTACAAAAGTTAATCTACATTGGAGAATCTAATGACGAGATGTTTGAGTTGAATGCTCCTTCTTTGAAGTGCTTAGAGATTAAAGATGTCGGTTACGATTGTATGATTGAGAAAATGCCTGAGATCGTGTCTGCAAATGTGGAGGTTATCTACTCTGATACCGATGACATGCTTGATTCTCTTACATCACTCAAACGCCTCTCGATATGTTTACCCTCAGAGGTAGATTACTAAACACTATTTTGGAAGTAGCTAGAAAACCAAATTACATAGTTTTTTTTTTTTTTTTTTTTAATTAGTCTTTATGATTCTATTTGCAGTCGCCATTTCCTACTGGTAAAATATTCCATCAGCTTGTAGACTTGGAGTTTTGCACATGTGATTCAGAATGGGATCTACTTCTGTCTTTTCTCACACATTCTCCAAAACTACGAGCTCTCAAACTCAGTGAGGTAAAACTTTTCGGGCTTCGCTTGTTTTTTTTCAGTCTCATCTCTAATCTTTTTAGTACTGGTCTAATGATATATATATATATCCTCATCAGAGACATGGCTGTTTTTTTGGAGAACGAGCGTTACATTGGGATGAGCCAAGTTCTGTTCCTGAAACGTTGCTGTCTGGACTTGAAACTTTGGAGTGGAGAAACTACAGAGGATGGAATGTCGAGAAAGAACTCGCAACGTTTATCTTGAAACATTCTTGTCGTTTAAAGAAAGCGATTTTCTCACCAGAAGTCACCAATTTGGAGAAGAAACATGGAATGCTCATAGAGTTGGCTCTTTTGTCCAGAGGTTCAACGACGTGTCAGCTCGTCTTTGGCTAAAAATTCTGAAACCAGCTGCTTCAGAAGCAGTTCGATAAAACAGTTGCTCTAAACCTGTTTTGTTGCATCTCTTTAAGTACCCTCTGCTCTGTTTCTCTACATGGTCAAGCCTTTTCTTCTTTGTTGACTTTAGCCTTTATTTACTTTTAGTGCTAAAATGATTTTACCAAGGGATCACATGGTTAAGTTGATAGAATCTCGTAGGATCCAACTCAAATACTGAATCAAAATTCAATTAACTCTTCACCAACGATTACAAAACTAAGAGAAACGTAATGGATGAACAAATACTCAATCTAAGAAGTGATGATCAACATTGATCATCCCCAAGCACATCGCAAGGGTCTCAAGCACATCGCAAGAGGTTTTACAACTCAGATTAAGCATGAATCCGAAATGAGCTTGACGAGTCTCTCTTATACTCGTTTCTCAATCTTCAACGGCAAGCCTCTGGTTCTCTCCAAGTCTTTCCCTTCGGCAAAGCCTCTGTTTCTCCGCAGTCTTTCCCTTTCTCATTGATACAACGAACCACATTATCAACAAACTTGAATCCTCGTGATTGGCATTGTACAATCGTATCATAAGTCTTTGTCTCTTTTTTAGTCATCGTGAATTTTATCGATATAACTATAGTGGAATACATGATATGATTGATGTGATGATACAAAATCTCACGTATTATCAACTTTAAAAATTTGCTAAAGCCTCTAGAGTCAAGCTTATCTAATCTCATCATTAGGTCACAGTTGACCATTTGAAGAAAGTTCAGGCATCAACTTCAGAGTTATATCGCTGTAGGGTTGGCCTTGCTTCAAATCTATAAGTCCTCTAGACTTCAGTACCTATATAACAAAACAACCCATCTCAGTTAGAGTTAATGTATAGAGAGAGAGACAAAACGACCAACTCTGTATTGAGAATCAATTACCAGTGTCTCGTAGAACATTCGAGCAGCTATCGACCTTGTCTTTCCTACCAAGATCTTGTTCAAACTTAGATCTCCAGATGAATGGCTTGAAGAGGGACTACTTGAAGAACGTTCTTTAATATACTTAGCCACGTCTCTGCAATTAATGTTCAATTAATACGTTATAAGTTAGTAGAGATATAATAAGGCTCTTAAAAGCTACATGGTTTTTTTCTGAATCTTTATACCTTGTTCTTCCTGACAAACCATCAGAATCTTGTGTACTCGGTGATCTTACTGGGGTATTGCCACCTAACTCCAGGAAATAAAGTTCCTGTATGGCACAGCCAGATGGTATATGCTATCAATGTTAGCACAGGGACAAGCATGGTAAAGAACAAAACCCACGAAAAATGTGAAAGCAAACCTCGTCAGTCATTTCAGAAATCGCAGAAACCCCCGGGTCCTTTTGTCCAGGCAGATCATTTGGCTCTGTTCTGTAAGATCTTGTCTCCCAAGGTCCCGGTTGAGTGGTGAAGTCATCACTTCTGTAAGGTGAACAAGATCTTGGAGGTGGTGATGGCATGTACTCAGGTATGTTTAGTCTAGGTAGATCCTCTGGATTTTTGGAACTTGAACGCTTTGTTCTATAAGATCCTGTCTCCCAAGTTTCAGGCTGAGTGGTGAAGTCATCACTTCTATAAGGTGAAGGTCTTGTAGGTGGTGACGGCATGTAGTTAGGGAAACCACCATCCCTGAAACGTTCGATTTCCATGTGTCATCATTATTAAATGACTGAGGAGATTGTGATTCTGCCGCTAGCAGACTTTTCATGCACGGAATGAGGACCTGCAACACCTTGGACATCTTCAGTTTGTTGACCTGGAGACCGCTGAACTGTATTGTCTAGTTTCGTAGTATCAGGAACTGTGGCACTGGAGAGGCCGGGTTAATTTCTGTTTCAGCTTCTCGAGTAGGTGATGATGCAGGTTGTGGACAAGTTTCATCAGTAACAGCAAGATATATATGGTTTTGAAGCTACATAGTCCTTATCAAAGAGACTACGTAAAAAAATTGAGAAGCCTGCAGACAAACATATAGAGGAGTCAATACTCATTCTTCAAAAACAAAGGACAAAGGGCAAAAAAAAGGTAAACCCAAAATGAAAGAGTCACTTGGAAATTACCAGTAAACAAGGGCTCATTGAAAAGTTGATCCTTCTTTGATTGGTTATCCAGTCTCCATAAACCTACTCTAGATGAAGGCAACTTCTTTCTCTTACGAACAGTATTGCTAGGATCTTCAAGCCTTTTTTTCATGATCCTGTCCAAATTCATTGATCAGTACGTATGCAACATGTAATGAAATAATCAAAGTCACAAGAAGCAATGGGAAAGTTATTACTTGTTAGATAATAATACTGTGTCCTTATCATAGTGCTTCCTCTTCCTCTTCCTTGGTCTTGTTTGTGGTGGTGGAGGAGGAGTAGTTGGATGAAGAACCAGCTCAGGTGATGGATGCACTTAACATCAAAACAAAACCAAAATTTAAATAAGATGATGGTTAAGCATAAAATTGTTAGACTAAGCTGATTACTCACCAAAATTTGCACGTTCTTCCTCAGAACCAGCAGAACATGGAGATCCTAAGCGAAGCTCAAATGTCGAATGCCCTCTAGAGTCTAACACTTCTTCATCAATACTAGGGATAGCGGGTTCCTTATCCTTCAAATTTTCATCTAAAGATTCAGTAAGCTCAACTCTGACATTATGTTGTTGCGGATTATATGACGGATGGGACACAGGAGAACTGGTATTTTCTCAATCTCGGGAACACTTCCAGGAGAACTGGTATTGTTTCTCTCAGTAGTGGGATTGAGAGGTTCACTCAAGTTACTTGGTCTATAGGTTCCAGTATCTAGAGCAACATTGAACTTTCCTAGTTCATTGTTTGGTCCTGCCTCATAATCCATTTCAACATCAGTTTCTCCAAGATTCTCACTCACAGGTACTGTGACTTGGCTGGTTAATTCATACAAAGAGGTGACCACATCAAAAAGGCATATACTTGCACAGATAAGGAAGATAATGAAATAGGTGTAGTAGAGGAGCCTCACTCGACATCCATCTGGGTAGATTCTGGAATGATGTCCTGTAAGAAGTTAGACATACAAACTTTCCTTCAATAACATGTTCTTTGAGACATGAAAACTGGGCAGAATCAACTTCAAAGTCACACAAGCAGGAATCTTACCTCGTCAAATGTTATAGCAGCATAAGGATCAACGCCTGTCGGAATTTGATCTGCAAAATCAACATCACCTTCATAATTAATAATCATGGTATGATGCAATCTTCAACAAAAAAAACAAAAAAAATACAAAAAGGTGTAAAATGGTACCTTCCTCACTGAAAAAATGGTTATCGAACTCCCTAGAATTCACAAGGAAAAAAAAAACGTTAAGATCCCTCAAGCTTCGTAAGAAGTTAAGAGCAAATGAAACTCGAATAAACAGTGAAAGAAGATGGATACATGTCGACTGTGCCATCTTCCAAATTAAGTGTTTGAGGAAAAGTAATCAACTCAACGAGTGCCTTTCTCTTATCCTCTGGCAAGTCAACTTGTGGAATAGTAAGAGCCTTCTCCAACTGTTTACGAAGTTCCTTATAATCATTGCACAGACGTTTAAGTTTCTTTAAATATATTCGCACTACACCAACTCGAATGACACCTAACATTGTGGCTGATATTGGTAGTAGTAACCGATCAGAATCCATTATAAGATCTGCAAATACAGTTACATAATCCTCAAATTTACAAATAAAGTAACAGTTCATGCATATACTCAAAGCGAAATGATGAGAATCTCAAATCACTAGAATTGTATTATTGGCACTTTTACATATGATTTGACTAGTTATGAAAAAAAAAATACTAACTTTTGGATCATAAAAAGCGAAGAAAAAAAACAAGAGGAAATACGAACCAACTGTTTCGGATATGTTCATGTCAATGTATTTACACTTCTTGAGGCGTAGGCTATCGTCTGGCTCTGGCACGTGAGCGGCGAGCCACGCCATCATCACTGAACTACCTGGAGGCTCACGACAAGCCCTATTATGCGGATTAAACATTTGTTCTTCTGTTTTCGCGATCCAAATTTGAAACGAACTCTAAACAACAAATCGAAAGATCTGATGAGGTCGAAGTTGAAGTAATCGTGAAACTAAAAAGCAAAAAAAAAAAAAAAACCTTACCCTAACGTTGTTGAAGACTGTGTTTTGGCTGTATGCTTGAGAAACGAAATCAATATCGAATACAGGGGACGAAGAAGGTTTTAGGGTTTTATGTGATTTTGGAGAGCAAGTAAGTGATTTTTAATAAAAACATTCAGTGGCGCTAAATCGAATAACCAATAGGAAGAAAGAAAAAAGTTGCGTTTGACTAAAATACCCTACTACTCTTCTCTATATATTGACGATATTAAGGGTACACCCGTAATACATTCGAATATTTGCTTTTTGAGAATTTTATGGATTAGTAAATATCATTTATAGTGAGATACTCAAATCTTTTCATTCATAATTTGGTTCAATATATGAACTTCTGAGGAGTTTCTGAAACCAAGCTTGCAGATTACATCGATAAAGAGCTACTTAAGTACTATTAGTCAGTAACTATAAGTACACCTACTTCCACGGATCCTTGAGTTGAAGTCTCATGCTTCTGCTTCTTTGATTTCAGAGTTTACGGTATCCTCTTTAGTCAACTTCTTGGTTTCAAGAAACTCAACAAGAACCTTAAGCGTAACATACGGATTATTGCTCACCATAAGCTGTTCGGTGATCTCAGCTGGGGTTTCTTTCACCTCAAGCAGCAACTTCTCAATGGCCTCAAACGAAACGCGCGTGTTCTTCGATGTTGAGATACAGTGCAACCAGTTTCTTGAAAACAGTTAGTGCAACCATGAGAATATGAACATCCATCCTTCCTGGTCTCAACAATGCGGGATCGAGCTTCTCCTTGTGATTCGTTGTGAATACTATGATTCGTTCCTCTACACAGCTTGACCATAACCCGTCTACAAAGTTACTCTAACAATAACAACAAAAACAGAATCAGAACACAACAGTTCAGATATTGATGAATCTTCTTACTTAAAATACTCAATACCACCTTAGGATCCTCGTCCTTCTTCTTCTTGTTCTGACTCTTGCCAGGTTCACCATCATCTTTATTTTCATTTCTACAAGAAGCATCCGCTCCAGAACAATCAAGATCTTCGATGAGAAGGATGGAGCGGTTCTCGGTTGAAGTAAGAATCTGTCTAAGCATAGCATCACCTTTGTCACTCTGAATCTGAAGATCATAGATACTATAGTTCATGTGATTAGCAATCGCAGCAACAAGCGATGATTTCCCTGTTCCAGGCGGACCGTAAAGAAGATAACCGCGTTTCCAAGCTCGTCCCACGGTTTTGAAGTAGTCTTTTCTTTTGGAGAAAGCGTCTAGGTCACGGATCAATGTGTTCTTGAGCTCAGGTTCCATTGCCAGTGTTTCAAACTTCGTGTGGTGTTGGAAGATCGTTGATTCCCATTCATTAAACTCTGAGTTGTAACTGTGGATCTTGAGATTGTCTCTGTTTGCCAACATCTTCGCCGATGATTCCGCAATATATGTGAAGTAATCTGACATAATCTTGTCCCTAAACTCCTTCTTACATGTCAAATGAAAGTACCTAAAACCCAAATTTAACATTAACATTATACAAGTTATGTCAAAATACAGATTAAAGTGACATAATATAAAACACAAGAAACGTAATTAAGCTCGTGAATGTAAATCCCCAAATTTTAGGTTTTCTTGTTTAACATGCTCAAATCTTTAGGGTTTTGAGGTTAAGAAGTTACCGTCTCTGTCTACTCAGGTAAGAACTAGTGTCTTTTTCAGCGTGAAGAGTTCATTCAAGATGAATCCCTTCGAACTCATCGGTGATCTTGGCATTAACTGGGATTCCGAACTTGGGTTTAGCCGTCGGATTCTTGAGGTTGCTGGAACTGACGAGGAGACTCCCGGTGGAGATTCTTGTGAGAAGGGTAGGCAAGTAGACTTGAGCTGCACCGAAGGTCTGGTTGGTAACGAAATCGCAGTGCTCCTCGATGATGAAGGTGAAGTTGGAGCTGAAATAGGAAGAAAAGTAGTCTGTGAATTTGGAGGCGATGAAGTCACGGATCTTGGCTGGTATGATCTCATATAAAATGGTTCTGAAGAGGAGAGTGAAGGCGGAGAGAGATCTGTAGATGGAGAAAATTGCAGTGAGCGAAGGGATTTTGGTAAAGAAACTAGACGCCATTGGAAATGAGGGTGGTGAATTGAAGATGATAGTGGTGATGACTGACTGATGAAGAGCAGAAGTGAGTGGGGTTTGTGTCTTTAATAAGAGAGAAGAGAAAAATTTGGGGAACAAGTTTTCATGTTACTTTAGGTAATTGGGAAAGGGAGGCTTATAGAATAAGTTGGTGCTTTCCTGTTGCAGAAAGAGATAGTAAAGAATTCAATGTTATGTAACTATTATATTAACAAAGAAAAAGATGTAATACTGTTTATGTGAGATTTTGTTATAGATATAATTCCAAATGAAGGAAGTTTTCTTTTCTATAGTATTTTGCTTGATAACAAAGTAAACCTAGTTTACAAGTAATTTTAGAGACAAGATAAGCCTTATAATGAGCATCCATCTATTTTCGTAACAGATTTGAAATTTTTTCACTTTTATTAGGATTATTGATTTTTTTGTCAACAATTAATAGCTCAAATGAATTTTGTGAATTATTGAATTCTTGGTTTAATTCTTAAAAAAAAAAATATTTCCAACAAAAATTCTTGTACTAATTACTAATTAGGGAGTCAATTTCTTGATGATATTTTTCATTTTTATTTATGAACTGATTAAAAATACCAAAACCTTTGGACCAACGCCGTATTGATCTAAATAATTTAATAATTGACTTAAATTTCTCTATTAAACAAAAAAGGCTGAAAAAGTTGTTTTTTTTTTTGTTTTTGGGGTTCAACGGCGGAACAAAGAGGCACGTAGTAGTTTTTTTTGGTCATTTTGCCATTTTTATTGTAAAAACAAAATCAGTCATCTCTTTTCCTTTTTGTCTCTATCTATCCTCCCTTCCGCTACATTGTAAGAACACCAAATCTGTCTCTTTCAATTACAGGTTTTGTATGTGTTTTCTTTTTTTCTTTTCATATTTTAGATAATACAATCCCTAATTCTTCAATTGAAATGATCCTCTTCAAGAATGTTTAAAAAAAAAAATCAAATTTTTATTTATATTGGCTGATTGCCCCTTCAGAACTTTTTTTTTTTGTTTGATTTCTTTATGAAAAAAAATTGGGACTTTTTGTTTGTTTGTGTCATTATCAACAATTTGTGCGTGATGGGTACTTGTGTTGTTGTTGAATGTAGGATCTTTGTTTTGATGATTTTTGTGTGTTTGAAAGAAGAGCAATGAGCAATTATTCAGCCGGACTTGGCAAGCCTGGCTCAGGTATTGACCCATCATGACATTACAGATTCTTTCTTTTGTGGGTTTACATGATTGTCTCTCTCTCTCTCTCTCTCTCTCTCTCTCTGTGGGGTTGTTTTCTATTGATTCAGATAAATGGTTTAAATTGTTGTTATAATAATGGCTGGAGAATTCACAATTTCTTATGAAAGGTTTCTGCTTATGTTGTGACTCAATATACATTGTGTGTTTGTATAGGTAAAAGGAGATTAAAGGATCTTTTAAATCAACCTGATAACCGAGTCTGCGCTGATTGTGGCGCTTCTGATCCTAAATGGGCGTAAGTTGTCGTTTGCTGATCAACAACATGTCATATGGATTAGAAAGCTGAAAACTTCTTAAATCCATTTTATTATAGCTCAAATTCATCCACTTGTGTCTTTAGTTATGTATGTTTTGTTGAATAATCAGTTAGTAGCTTGTTTTCAGATCAACAAATATCGGAGTGTTCATTTGCTTAAAATGTTGCGGCGTGCACAGAAGCCTCGGCACTCATATCTCTAAGGTGATATATAGCCTTTTTGCTTTACTACATTTTGGTTTTCCATTTGTTGTTTTGTTTCTTCATTACTCAGATGAAATGATCTCTTTCATTGTGTAACTCATAGTTTGGCTTCTCCAGGTTTTGTCTGTGACACTTGATGAATGGTCAGAAGAGGAAGTTGATTCCATGATTGAAATTGGAGGAAATGCTTCTGCTAATTCAATTTACGAAGCTTTTGTACCTGATACATGCTCTAAGCCTGGACCTGATGTTAGTCATGACCAGCGTATGAGATTCATTAGGTGAGAGATTTACAAACAAAATACTCTGTGAGAGGACAAATCTATCGCTGTTGTATAGTGAGTTTACTCAAATCCTTGAATCTTTATTTAGGGCAAAATATGAACTGCAAGAGTTTCTGAAGCCAAGCTTGCGGATTAAATCCGGGAAACGCTCAACAAAGAGTTCAGCTTTTCTTACATCAAGTCTTTCTAGAAAGATCATGGATAGTTTTAAATCAAATTCATCATCACAGAAGATGGTACAGCTTCTAACTTGCATAAGTTCACACTTGTTATACCTTCTTCTTGCATGTTTTCAAATCGGTAAAAAAATTGACAGTTTCAGGAAGGAATGGTAGAGTTTATTGGATTGTTGAAAGTGACTGTTAAGAAAGGTACTAACTTAGCAATCAGAGACTTGATGTCAAGTGATCCATACGTTGTCTTGAATCTAGGGAAGCAAGTAAGTGACTTGCTTTTGCATCTGTTTATTAGCTTTGCAAATCGTTAATCTTGAAGAATTTTTTTTGCTCTTCTTTCACTGTATAGAAACTTCAAACAACTGTTGTGAATAGTAATTTGAACCCGGTATGGAATCAAGAACTCATGCTGTCTGTCCCGGAGAGCTATGGCCCAGTGAAACTGGTAAAAAGCAAATTGATTTCTCATTGATGATCTCGGTTATTGCTGATATGTATAACCTTACAAGTTCTTTTCGATTTGTATGCGATTGCAGCAAGTGTATGATTATGATACATTTTCTGCTGATGACATAATGGGAGAAGCTGATATTGATATCCAACCTTTGATAACATCTGCAATGGCATTTGGGGATCCTGAAATGTTTGGCGATATGCAGATTGGGAAATGGCTAAAATCGCATGACAATCCACTAATAGATGACAGTATCATTAACATTGTTGATGGGAAAGTGAAACAGGAGGTCCAGATCAAGCTTCAGAATGTAGAGTGTGGAGAATTAGAGCTAGAAATGGAATGGCTACCACTTGATCAATAATTGATAAAATAGGTCTCATAACCTTTGTGTTTTGTATTGATTGATTCTTTGTTTTTATTGTCACTCCGTTTGTTGGAAATTTTTCTGAACTCTTCTGCCGTATTATATGAACTCATTTCAGAAGAAAATGTATTCTGAAGTTCGTAGGACCCTATCGATTATTAAAATGTTTTTGATTGATGGAAACGAAGACTCGTTTTATTCATACACCTTTGCTTGTTTCCCTATCGTCATTTTGAACTACAGTTGTTGCTTCAAAACTTTAAACTTTCCAAAGCCGAAACGACTACAGAAAATAATATCGAAAGCATTGTCAAGAACTTCATCTCCCTCATCAATCAAAGAAGCTTACAGACTCTGACAGACATTTACTACGCTTTACACCTTTCTTCCAAGTCATGGAATAATTTAGAGACACTTTGAAGGGTAATTTCCTCTCAACCACACACAGTCAAAACAATTAAACATAAGCAACATGACCAAAACCTCTAAAAACTATTCACCTTTCTCATCAACACTTTAAAGCCATCACCCCACACATATACTACAAGTCTTCGGAGGACTACAAGTCTACAAGTATAGCAGAGCAGCAAGAGATAATTAATCTAGGCACAACCAGAGTGTGAACATCAAGCTTATAGCAACTTGTTCAGGCTTACCAATCAAACGAAGATAAAGAGTACAGATATTCAATAGAGAAGAAGTCCAATTTGATATTTGAAAGATAAAAGGAAGAAAACATAGTTCAATCAATTATTTAACTGGGGACTTTATAATACCCACAAACACAAAGCACAAAGTTTTTTGAGAAACATTTTAGAAACCACCACGGAGACGGAGGACCAAGTGAAGGGTAGACTCCTTCTGGATGTTGTAGTCAGCCAATGTGCGACCATCCTCAAGCTGTTTGCCAGCGAAGATGAGACGCTGCTGGTCCGGAGGGATACCTTCCTTGTCCTGGATCTTAGCCTTCACATTGTCGATGGTGTCGGAGCTCTCAACCTCGAGTGTGATGGTCTTCCCGGTCAATGTCTTCACGAAGATCTGCATACCACCACGAAGCCTTAGCACCAAGTGAAGGGTAGACTCCTTCTGGATGTTGTAGTCAGCCAAGGTGCGACCATCCTCAAGCTGTTTGCCAGCGAAGATGAGACGCTGCTGGTCCGGAGGAATACCTTCCTTGTCCTGGATCTTAGCCTTCACATTGTCAATAGTGTCGGAGCTCTCCACTTCCAAGGTGATAGTTTTGCCGGTCAAAGTCTTGACGAAGATCTGCATACCACCACGAAGACGCAATACCAAGTGAAGGGTTGACTCCTTCTGGATGTTGTAATCCGCCAAGGTACGACCATCCTCCAACTGCTTTCCGGCAAAGATCAACCTCTGCTGGTCCGGTGGGATACCCTCCTTGTCTTGGATCTTGGCTTTCACGTTGTCGATGGTGTCAGAGCTCTCCACCTCCAAAGTGATTGTCTTCCCGGTGAGAGTCTTCACGAAGATTTGCATACCACCACGAAGCCTGAGAACAAGATGAAGGGTTGACTCCTTCTGGATGTTGTAGTCAGCTAGGGTTCTACCGTCCTCGAGTTGCTTTCCGGCGAAGATCAACCTCTGCTGGTCCGGTGGAATACCCTCCTTATCTTGGATCTTGGCTTTAACGTTGTCGATGGTGTCAGAACTCTCCACCTCGAGCGTAATCGTCTTTCCGGTAAGGGTTTTGACGAAGATTTGCATACCACCACGGAGCCTGAGGACCAAGTGGAGGGTGGATTCTTTCTGGATGTTGTAGTCGGCCAACGTACGCCCGTCCTCTAGTTGCTTTCCGGCGAAGATAAGCCTCTGCTGATCCGGAGGAATGCCTTCCTTGTCTTGGATCTTGGCCTTCACGTTGTCGATGGTGTCGGAGCTTTCCACCTCTAGGGTGATAGTCTTTCCGGTGAGAGTCTTAACGAAGATCTGCATCTGTAATTCAGAAAAGAAACTGAGATCAGTACAAAGATCAAATCCAAACAAACTTATCAGAACCCGATCAAGAAACTAATACCAGATCTAATTAGAAATCACGGCTCTAAGCGTAAATAAGACGATATGATATGAATCGAATCGATAAAACTAGAATCGGTATCAAATTCAAACAAATCAACGCCGTAATAAAACAGATCTGAGAAAACTACAAACCCTAATCGAGAATTCAAAGAACAGATTCGCGAACGTACGAAACAGAAACGAAGAATCAGAATCTGAAGTTTACCTTGATTACGAATGAGAGATTTGAGAGAAGGGTTTTGATTTTTAGGTTTTGAAGAAACTGGAATCTCAATTGTGAGGAGGAAAGGGCTCTAGGTTATTTGATTTATAGAAAAGGATGAAGACGACTTGGTCTCACGAGAAAGCTAAAGCGGTGAAGCATTAACCAACTAGAATTTGACGCGTATGTATAATGGCGTGTTTACTTGCAAAGTTTTATTTTCCTTTTTTAATTTTGGCATTATTTTTAGGTTAAGGAAAAGTATATATTTTTGTGCGTTGAGTTGATAAACACGACTCGTGCGCCTCCTGCAATAACTTTAGACGCCGTTTAGTTACCAACTTGTGTCGACACGTCGACAACCACAAATTCTAACGGAGCCGACTGAAGTTTAACGATCGTTACGAATTTACGATTATTATTAACTTTTATTTTATTTTTTAATAGACGATGGTGCTGAAAATTTGGCAATAAGTGAAGAAGCTTTTTCTAGAACTTCGTGTTTTTTCGTTTATTTTATTTTTATTCTTTTTTATTATTTTCCTAAATGCAAGTGGGCTTTAAAAATATCAGAGATGCTTTTGGAAAAATAACTTATTTATCCAAAACAAATTGTGAAATAATCTATTTTGGCGTTATGTTTTAGTAGTATATTTTTGCATGATTTACAACGGATAATGTATTTTGAGAAATGCTCTAAAATACCATCAAAAAAAAAAAATTTCTTAAACTATCATACACTTTTTCTTTTTCTATTTAATACCATTTATTAATCAATAAAATGATCATTTTTTCCTTGTGTACAAACGATTACTCTTTTGATCTCAAATTGATGATGATGGTGGCGACTCTCTTCGTTCACTATAGCTAATGAAGATCGAGGTCGAGATTAGCAACAATGGTCATTTCAAAGCTATTGATGTGTCTGGACTCGACAACGCTCTGATCAACAACATCGGTGGTGGTTCATCTGGCGATAAGGGTGGAGAAAGAGGTGGAGGTCGCAAATCTGAGGTGGTTATGGCAGTGGTGGTACAAAAGAGGACGAAGCGATTGTGGTGGATGTGGAGGCAACAATTTAAAACGCAAATTCTTACTGATTTTGATGCTCTCATGTTGATATAGAGCACAACTTGTGGAAAGTAGAAGGAGAAGGTTTGTTTGTGTACCTATTGTAAATGTAGGTTTTGAGAAGTATGTTTTTTGAGAAATTGATTTAGGTTTCGTCTCTTGGGAGATTGATTTGTCTTATTTGGGTAAATGAAAGTTAATTATATGTATTCACTGAAGATTTAGGTATCTCCTTGCACTTGTTTCATACAAATCCAGAAATTTAGATATATGTGATTCATTTCTTGAAAGAGTATTGTGTAATTCAGATTTGGTTGTGTAATCATTGTCTTGTTTTGTTTTTGTGTTTTAAGTATCACTCTTCATGATCTTAGTGTTTAATAGTTTCCCTTTTACCTAGAGATGTTTGTTTAAATAAAACAAAAGTGGAGCAAAGAAAAGCAAAAAGAAAAGGTGAACGACATGGTGTCTTTTGATCAAGACACTTATGACAAGCTTCTCACTAAAGCACCCAAGTTCAAGTTCATTACTCCATTGATTCTCAAATGAGGGTATTTTACAATATTTAATAGCATTGTCGTATTCTTCATTAGAAACATATGGTTGGTGTTGTTTGCTGTAATTTCCACATGATTCAAATAGTTTCTTGTTATGCTCTGCAATGTAAAAAAAAAATAGATGAGTGGGTCTCTAGGAAGGAATGCAATAAGAGAGCTAATACGGGATCTTGGAGAATGGTGTGTTTTGTGAAATAATTTTATTTTGATGTTAATTGCATATGTATGGTAGTTTCTCTACAGTTTCTGGAAAGATTG
Source organism: Camelina sativa (assembly GCF_000633955.1). NCBI lineage: Eukaryota > Viridiplantae > Streptophyta > Magnoliopsida > Brassicales > Brassicaceae > Camelina > Camelina sativa. Next base: position 21,463,815 of record NC_025697.1, on the reverse strand, counting down.
GATGGTATTTATGATTGTGAAAGATTGGATTTATAAGTTTTTTGAAGGATTTGGTGTAATTCAGGATGACATTCATTAAAAAAAAAATAAGGAAAAAAATGGGAATACACACCCACAGAAGTCTCAAACACACGGCCTCATCCTATTAAGATTGTGAAAATAACCAGTAGGCCAAAACCTATTATTCAAGTATTGTTTATTAGGCACGCATTTTGTGATTTCTGGAAAGATTAGATGGTATTTAGGACGAGTTTTCTGTAATTCAGGATGACATTCATTAAAAAAAAGGAAAAAAATGGGAATACACGCCCACATAAGTCTTGAACACGCGACCTGCGACCTCATCTTATTAAGATTGTGAAAGTAACCAATAGGACAAAACCTATTATTCAAGTATTGTTTAGCAATTGTTAAATATATAGCTATTAGACGCGTATTTTGTGTTCGAACCCTTGTGGGTGTTCGAAAGATTGGATGATATTTAGGAAGGGTTTTGTGTAATTCAGGATGACATGAGTTCGAACCCTTGTGGGTGTGTATTTCCATTTTTTTTTTCAAGGAATTCCAAGAACATTTCTATGAATGCCATCTAGAGCTAACAATGAGTTTTTCATGAACTTGTTTTGAATACAAAACCGGCACTACTCAACAGTATATGTATATTTCTCTTTTCTGTCCTGTTTAAGCTATTAACATCATTGAGAAATTTCATAAATGTCAAAACAAAAGCTCATATCCTTGAATATTTGCAGAAACCTGTGAAATGGAAAGCAAACTTTGAACAAAGCAAGAGAACTTGAAGAAATACTTAGAACTATAAGCAAATTAAAGAGGAGTCTACACAGAGTTAAACCTCGGATAGGATAAAATCCACATAACCTTTTCTTGTTGCTGAATGTATCATACACAAATTGTCTAAAAGAACATTTTTTCTGAATCCAAAGAAGTGTGAGTTAAGAGGCACGAGTAACAGACCTATTGCATGGTAACACGTCGTGGAACCATCCAAACTACATCGGTTGGACTAGTAAAACCGTTCCACGCGAATGACTCATCTTCGTTCATCACTTTCTGCTCTCTCTCAAATGATAAGTTTTGTGATATCGTAACCTTTGTAACTAACTCTTTATTGATAACCCAAACACTAACACACCATAGACGAAGGCAAGCACATCACAAGCTCTTCACCTACAAAGATCAGAGACGAGAGCACATCACTCTCGCACTAACCATCAGAGAGCACATCACTCTCTCACTAGCACATCGCTAGAACATTCAACAACAATGAGCATAACGAAGAAGAAGAGCTTCACGACTCTTTTAAGTTGATTCCTTAACCGCCAAGCCTCTTTCTCGTTCCAAGTATTTGCTCTCTTCTTTATCTCTGTCCACGTCATCCTCTTCTTCACTTACTTCCTTATGAAGAATCGTATCAAAGTAGTATCCTTGTTGAGGCAGATTTAAGTCACCCCTCCTTTGACTTTCAGCCAACACGTTTCTCAGTATCTTCACGTGATCCGTCAAGTTCACATCCACCTCAATTTTATTCTTCGCACCTTTACACTCATCAGAAGATGGCAACACAAATACTTTAATCTTCTTCTTCAGGACGAAGTTGTAATACGCTGCGGGCGATTGCTTCGTTTGTGGCAGTTGAACCCTTACAGTAGAATAATCTTGAGAAGTGTTGATGATATGCTTTAATGTTGAATATGACTGTGGAAATTGCTTGGTTTGATGAAGCACTTATTCTTGTTGCTTCTCTCAAACGTCACATGTGAATCTTGAATCTTACTGGTCTCTTGGGTAACATCTCTGGGAACCATCAAAATTGTATCCGCGTCTTTTACACCGTTCCACTCGTATGATAGATCTTCGTTCAATACTCTGTTTTTGTGCGTAAAGAGGTACCCATCGTCTTTAGGCAGTTTTTGTATATCACTTCTCTGAACAATCTCCTCTCTCAGTTTTTTCACGGCATCCGTAGGGTTCACATTCGCCACGATTTCAGGTTTACACTCACCAGGATAGAGCGACACAAATACTACCATCCTCTTCTTCGCAGGCGAATTTTGAATCTTGGTAGTAATCTCTTTGACTGAGTTTGACTGTAGAGATTGCTTCGTTGGAGGCACTTCTTGACCACTGTTGTTGTTTAGGGGGGATTTGAACCCTTCACCTCTTAGTTCAAGTGGTGCATTCATTACCACTAAACCACTTATATCAACAATATTAATACAAAATCAAACAAATTTTATATTTCATCTGGTGCAGTTGCACCCCCTCCAACCTATGTGGGTCCGCCCCTGTTCTTGCTCACGACCTTCACATACGAATCTTGAATGTTAACGGTCTCGTTGACTGAGTTTGACAGTTCAGATTGCTTAGTTTGATGAAGCATTTGATTCTTGTTGATCTCTTGAGATGTCTCAGACCGATAACTGTAAATCTTTTTGATCTCTTCGGATGTCAAAGGCCAACCTTGCCTCTCAAAGTACTCTTCAACTGGAATCCACGGTGCTGTTGGAGATGGCTCGGTTTGCGGCATTTGATTGTCGTCGCCGTTGTGATTAGGGTTCTTGTCAGAAAATACGTCGAGTTGGAGAAGAGAATCGTGAACGATTCCGCATTGTTTGACGTTAAGATCCTCTCGAAGAATAACAATGCCGTCGACGATAAGGGTTTGTTTCGAAACTGGGAAACCTTGAGACTTCTCGATCTTCTGTTTGACCTCTAACAATGTATCCTTGGTATCCACTTAAATCTCGAACGATGAGCCACTAAGAACCTCATGAACGAGAAACTTCATAACTGTGTCAATGGTGTTTCAAGATCAATGGAGACTGGTGAAGATTGGAAAAGAGAGTCAAGAGAGAGAGCGAGAGAGAGAAAGTGATTGTTTTGTAAAGAAAGTTTCATCATACAGTATTTTGGTTTTTATATCATCTTCATTCACGTATCATATTTCAAGAATTTTGGCTTGGCCCATATTAGCCTTCTTTGGTGACGTGTTCCTTAAGTCAATGATTAGCCTCGCGAAGAATCTAAACCGTAGATAGCCGTTCTTACTAAATTGATCCAACGGTACTAAATGTAGCATAATGTACTTCTGTAACTTTAAGTAATACTCTAGCTAGTAGATGCACAGGATTTCGAGTTTTAATATAACTCTCTTCCAGTGGAGACGAGCTTAATGAGTGGTGACACTGACATGTCATCATATGATAGGAGCTATTAGTCTATTTTAAGTCGTAACCGACTCTGCAACTTGAAACAGAGCACAAAAAGGAACTCATAGTGGCTTGTTCTTATTCTTAGTCTTTTTATTTTTTGTAACAAGATTGGTTTGTAACCGTGAGGAAGTGAGAAATCTTCATATAAACCCTTGTATCTTTTGATTCATAACGAAATTATTTTGAAGGCATGAGTTACCCCACCAGATATAACGGTAAGTCGGTAACTATTCCATGCAATGGTTAAATCGGTGGTCCAATTTCGTTTACAATATTAATTGTTGTTGAATCAATTGAAGATTGTAGGACAGATCCCGCAACATTTATTAGGAAATATTTTTTTTATTCTCAAGTCATCTACATCATTTCATTTGAATTTCTTAGTGAAGAGATGAAAAGTAAAATTAAAATTTACAGTATAGAAGCATATGTCCATATTCTCTCTCTTTTATTAGTATCAACAAAGAGATGCATACATCACAAAATATTCTAAAACAGATTCAACTTTGCCATTTTTATTTTGCTAAACCAAACAGAATCTACCTATGTTCTCTCACTCGTTCTATCTGTCATGTTTCTCTGCTGCGGTTAATCCAAATTGTGTTTTGTTGCAACTGGGATTTAAGTCCAAATGACTAGTAAATGTAAATCATGATGATGAGTTTTTTTTTATAAAAAAGATATGAAAATTTAACTCTGACAAAGAGTGGGAAAAAAAAAGAAGAAATAACATAGAAGGTTATAGAAAGAGAATAAACAATAAACGAAAATGGTAAGAAATATAAATAATCATTTTGGAGATCATATCATCATCATACATTCATACTAAAAAAAAAAAATTATAAATACAACTTAAGTAATCTTTGGGAGGTAACAAAATAAACAGAAAACAAAATTAGTGAATTACAAATCATTTTCAATGTTTTAGGGCATCTGCATTGGGAGAACATTTTTGGGTGTTCTTAGAGTAAAAATATTATGAAAATAATGTAAGATCATTAGTTTAGATCTTTTGTTAAGAAATTGGTTATTGGGAGAACATGTTTAAGATAATAAGATTTAATAATATAATAATCTTAAACATATTACAATTTTAAAAACTTAAAAAAATAACATTTAAATTGCAAACTTAAAAAACTTATAATAAAATTCAAAATAATACCAAATTTTTGTGAAACAAAAAAACATTAAAGATATAAATAAAATAAAAAGCAAACAAACATATTACAATTTTAAAAACTTTAAAAATAACATTTAAATTGCAAACTTAATAAACTTATACTAAAATTCCTCCAAACAAATAAATGTTTTCTCTTTTGCAAAAAATTGTATCTATTCACGAGTTGTCACGTCACCCAAGAACCGGCCCAAAATCAGTTCTACATCAAAAACCAACAACATGTTCTTCACCCACTGTTCTATATATATTTTATTTTAAAAAGGCTTAGAACACCCAAGGTGTTCCCCTAATGGAGATGACCTAAGTGGAGATAAAATAGTTTTCTAAGTAAAAACAAATAAAATTATTAGTCAATACAACTTTAAAATTTTTTTGGTAAATGAAAACGCAAACGTCAAAGGGAAACGCAATCGGAAGGTTTCCATTCGGCATTTACAATAACAAATAAATTTTGCTTGAATCGTTTTTTTTTTATGATGTTTCCATGTATTCCTCTTTCCTAGGCCGTTTGCAACCTGATTGCTCCGTTTGCGGAATTTGATCGTTGTTGTGATTAGGATTATTGTCATAAGAAAGATCGAGCTGGAGACAAGAATCGTGAACGATCTGGCACTGTTCGACATTAAGATCCTCTCGAAGAATAACTATACCGTCGACGATAAGGGTTTGTTTCGAAACAGGAATACTCTGAGACTCCTCTATCTTCTGTTTGACCTCTAACAATGTATCTTTGTAATCTACTTCAATCTCGAACGATGAGCCATTCATAATCTCCACGAGAAACTTCATATTTGTATTGATAAAAACTGATCGACGAGAAAACAATAATAAAAAAAAAGATAAATAAGTGATTGTTTTGTAAAGAATATTTACGTAGGATATGATTTTCTATAATTTTATTAAGGAAACGTATCAAATGGACCTGATGAGAAGGAAATATATTTATTAAGTTCTCTTGATCGTTTTTGATATCACTTTATCATTGGAGATGAGACTAATCGGGATTTGGGGAGAGTGAGAGATGTGAAGGGAGGAGAAGAGAAATGATCAGTCTATATATGAAGAGGAAGTAGGATTGGAGTTTGTGTCATAGAAGATTTAGGTTAAATGATACTTGAAGAGTGGTCAGCGTTTGGTCAAAATACTTTTGACCAGCAGTTGATTAGTAATATTTTAATTAATCTAAAAATAATATTTGACTAGGTGCAATGATACAGAGTGGTCTATATGGTAAGTAAATATTGACCACTGTGTCAAATAATTTTTTCATAAATGTTTGTTTGATCAGTTGTTGTCAAACATTTGAGTTCGTCAACAATTAGAGAATCTCTTACCATTTTAAAACAGTTATATATGTGGTCCGTAACTGATCAATTAATTAGACCACTTTGCGTCGAAGATTTTGTGGTCATAACTCATAAATTTTTTTTTGACTAATTTTCAACTAAAGTTTGAATTGGTTAAAAAAATTCAGTGAAAGTAAATCGTCGAGAAAAGAATTAGTCACATATTTTGTTATGGTACAGCTGCAGGAAATATTTAGCTATGAAATTCTAGAAACTTTAGCTTAATTCATCTTCTTATCTAACCTACATATAATAATACTCCATATCAATTCTAATTAATTTAGCAATTCATCTTCTTTATACTTCTTTAATTTTTCCCCCTCTTGATGTAAATGAAATGTAACTTGTTGCTGAAGTTTTCTATTAGGGCTGTTTTGTTTTCCTATTTTTAAGGTTGTTCTGCCTCGTTTTATCGATTAAAATCTATCTTAATAGTGAGATTCATTAGATCACAAGTTTCTCGTTCAATCTGAAGGATCGAGATTCAACTTTGGATCCAAAAGACTGCTGGATTTTCGTAAACATAACCATCGTGATTGAGACTCTGCTTCGGCTCTACTGTTGCTTGAGTTAGTAGTTTTGTAAACTCTTTTCAATATTTCGTAGATTGTAACCTTCTCAAGTCACACTGATTGATTTTATTTTTTAATTATGATCTGTTCCTTCCGTGAATAATATGATTTTACAATCCGATCGAAAATATTTCTTTTTTAAAGACTAAGAGGTAGGCATCACCACAGTTACGGTTATCAGTGTTAAGGTTAATTAACTACTGGTTACAGTTAGAAATTTTGTTTAACTTTAACCATAACCGTTAAATAAACGGTTAAACGATTATAGTTAAATACGATTCCGGTTGAAGCGGTTATAGTTATATACAGTTACGGTTATTTGATAATATAATAAAGTTGATATTATTTGATGATATAATACAACTGATATTATTTATTTATAATTAATATGTTCTTTTAGTGTACTCATATTTCTTCATATCATATGATTCATATTAAATAAATAATTGTTATTCTAATTTATTATGTTTTTGAAACGGTTACGGTTAACAAATTATGGTTTAACTATGCGGTTAACTAACGGTTTTGATATGGTTACGGTTAATTAACGGTTATGGTTAATATAATTTAACTACATATTTACGGTTAACGGTTACGGTTTTAAACCATTTATACGGTTACGGTCTGGTTACGGTTCGGATACGGTCTGGTTATGGTCCGAAATACGGTTACGGTTTAATTTTGGTCATGCCTACTAAGAGGTTGATCGCTGCAGCTTGCCACAAGAGGTAATTCAATAACAAAAAGTTTCAACTCAAAGTTATTTATCGGCAATTACATGTCTTCTGCAGAAAGCTGTGAAACACAAAGCAACTTTGAACAAAGCAAAAAACTTCAAGAAAGACTAAAAGCTATCGTATGAGACTGAGCTAAACCTTTAATACAGTACCGTTTTTGTTTTATGTATGGACATGCAATGTTGCTAGAGACTGGACTCTCTTTGAATCCAAAGAGTTGTGACTTAATTGAGCCACAGGTCCGGAACGATCTCAACTAATTCACTTTCACACGCGAATCTTGAATGCTAATCTTCAGTTTAACTGAGTTTGACGGTGGAGATTGCTCGGTCTGAAGTTCTTGATGAACCGTCACAGTCGAATCTCGATGACCGTCGATGATGATCTGTTTCGCTGCGTCGTCTGACGGTGGAGATTGATCGTTGTTCCTCACTGGCGAATCTTGAACGTATATTTCATCGGTCNTCTTGAATGCTAATCTTCAGTTTAACTGAGTTTGACGGTGGAGATTGCTCGGTCTGAAGTTCTTGATGAACCGTCACAGTCGAATCTCGATGACCGTCGATGATGATCTGTTTCGCTGCGTCGTCTGACGGTGGAGATTGATCGTTGTTCCTCACCGGCGAATCTTGAACGTATATTTCATCGGTCTTCACAGGGAAGAAAAGTCGAATATTCAAGACAGCTTCGGTTGTCAAAGGCAAATCCTCACCGTAGATGAGATCACCGATTGGGTTTGACGGTATCGGAGATTGCTCCGATTGAAGAACTGGATCGTTGGGGTTATAAGGGTAAGGAGAGACGAAGAGTATAACTCGAGATTTGTGGAGAATCTTGCATTTTCCGATATAAATATGGTCTTGCAGAACGTTGCCTTGGAAGACAAGGGTTTGCATCAGAACAGGGATACGTTGATACTTCTCGATCTTCTTCTTGATCTCCGAAACTGTGTCCCAGTTACCCAATTCAATGCAGAACTTTTTACCACACTGAGTTTCGAAGAACACATCCATAGTTGAATCAATGGTGTTTCAGTATCAATGAGAGAGTCTGAGAGATACTAATGAAGAAGAGAGTGGAAGATATGAGGGCGAAGAGAAATTATCCATTTTACTTTTAAGTCAGCGAAAAGCCTCATCAAAGAAACTTAACCGTCGATATTTCCTTTTACTAAAATGATCCGACGGTTGTAAGTAAGCATTATTTTGTTACAATTCAACTCCAAATAGGATCGTTGAAACGCATCGCTTTAGAGAAACATTAAGATCCGACCCATTAGCCCGAAAACTTGACCCGGCTCTGTTCTTCCACAGATTAGTTCTTCCCATGCGATATTCATCAATGGAAGCAAATTCTTCTTTTGTCGTCGATTAGGTTTCTTTTTTCTTTTGTTGTGAATCAAGTTTCCAATATTATTGTGTTGTTCTGCCTCGTTAGATGTATCTTGTTACTGAAGTTTCCTTGTTTGATCTGATGTGAGCGTATCAATTTGGAAAGAACAAAAAAGAAGAGAGAAATCATGAACACACCATAATCTTTAGGGTTCTGCTTCGGTTAGTTTTTTTTTTTTTTTTCTCAAGTCATGTGCTCACTGCTCATGTCCTTTGAAGTTTTAGTAAAGTAGTAAAAATTATGGTTTTTGAGTATTATATCAATAATGTTATATTAATGAGTGACTTTATTTATTAAAGAATTCTAAACGTTAGATAAAATCTAAAATAATCAATAATTATCTAAACTAACTTTTAAATAAATAATAAATATATTGACGATAATAATGAAAGATTTCCAAAGATCTACGGTGCATCAACGTCTCATATTCGGAGGCTTCCAAGACGAATATTGAGCTTGATTGGTTTGAAGCACTTGATCATTGTTATTGTCGCTCTCAATCTTCACTCTCGTCAAGACTCTATTGTTGCCTCTTACCATCACTTGCGAATCTTGAACCTTATTGATCCCTTGGGTTGTCTTTGTCTGATAACTATAAATCTTTCTGATCTCATCGGTTGTCAAAGGCCAACCTTGCCCCTCAAAGTGCTCTTCAACTGAAATCCACGGTTCTGGAGATTGCTCGATTTGGGGTATTTGATCGTCACCGTTGTCATTAGGGTTCTCGTCAGAAGATACGTCGAGTTGGAGAAGAGAATCGTGGAGGATCTGGCATTGTTGAACGTTGAGATCCTCTCGAAGAATAACAACGCCGTCGACGATAAGGGTTTGTTTTGAAACTGGGATACCTTGAGACTTCTCGATCTTCTGTTTTACCTCTAACAATGTATCCTTGTAATCCACCTCAATCTCGAACGATGAGCCACTCAGAATCTCGACTAGGAAATTCATAATGGTTTTTGTAAAGAAAATTTAGATTGAATTTGGCCTTCAAAAAAAAAAAGATATATATTTTCAAAATATACTGCTACACAAATAAAGTAAAAAGACCTTCCAAATAAGAACAATATATACAGTATATTATACTTTATAGATATTTTGAGATGAGAAAAGTAAATTTGTTCATATTTGTAAACTAACTATAAGAACATGTTTAGTAGGACTCTCTCACCCTTCAAAAAATTAAGAAAATTACTTACTTAGTAATAAAAGGAGGTCACTGAGGCTCCTCAAGCCATCCACGTCCTTATATTTGAGAATTCTTTACAAGCTGCCACGTCATCCAGATTAATATATATATTTTTTTTCCCTTTCATCGCCATCCATGTCAGCAAGCTTAAATTGCAATGCAGGCATTGGGCTTCACGCTCCTTCTTCGCTGTCCTTGGGTACAGCACAAATACACAATACTACGGTTACTACCGTATCGTTTGCTCTTCCAAAATTAATGTCAACCTCTTCAAATTCTAGATCCCATTCCCAGGAATTACAAGTAGCCATCATTCTAATGCCGTCTCATAGGAGAGAATTCTCAGGTTTGTAGTATTCTTTGATTTTGGATTTTGTATCCTCTCTAAATTTCTATGATTTATGATTAACAAATTTGTAATGAACATGTAGCAGAATGATCGTTTTTGACTCCGTCTATAAAATCAAAATTTAGAGGGCCTCAAACTCATGGTCGGACTGAAGCGCGCCTGACGTTCTCCATCTCCTGAGTTTTTTTTTTCTACTCTTTCCATCTTTCAATTTCATCTCTTACTTGGGTATTTCGTCAATTTTATCTCATTCACGATCTTCTTTTTAGCTAAATAATGGACCATCGATGTCCCTTTTAATTAGCTTAAAATCAGTTAATGTTGTCGATCCACCAAAATCTCAGGTCTAGATCGCGTCAATAGTTTTAAAGAAGATCAACAGTCATCTGATCACGTCAATAGTTTTAAAATCAGTTACTGTATATCCCAGTTGTGAGTTGTATTTCGAAATTGATGTATTGGTGTATATAAACAAGGTCTCCAAACATGTGTGCCGGAAGAGAAGATCCTTCCAAAGACAGGGGAGTCAACTCCACGGAAAGCCAAACAGAGAACTCCTAGGGATTATTACATCTAAGGTATTCAAATATTCTTTGTATTTGTCAAGTGCAGTAGGATTTTTCAACTAAGCAGTGCTCCAATACATGACTTTTCCTGGCAGCTTCATACATCATATATTAAGTATCCACCTTTACTCGAAGTCCTAAAATGATTTATTTGGCACATGTATTGATATCACATTGCCAAACAGACAACATGAGCCACATTACCAACTTTATAGTGCTAAATGGCTAGAGCTCAACGTCTATTAATGTAGTATTTTCTAAGAGTGTTCTTTATCTACAGAACTATGTCCATGCATGCATTTTGGAGTAGGATCAATTGTTGTATTGGTTGTGTCAATTGATGCGCAAATGCTCTGGCAAACCCACTCAAAACTATAATCATATATATAGGAGTTATTTAATTTTAGTATTCATGTCATCATTCATTCATTTGTATCAATTGTTGCAGTGCACTATTCATATGTGATCAAGGGATGGGGAAAGATATAGACAACGAGCAAGCATGTGAGTCTTCTTTACCAGATGGGTTTGAGAATACACAATCTAAGACTGGAGCTTGAACTCAAGCAGATGGTGGTGAGTGAGAAATCATCAGAATAAAACAAAATAAACGGAATTCAGAATCAATAAGGTCAGCATCTATCTTCCCTCTCTCTTTATATGTCAGTGTCTTGCAGTTGTCCTTTATGGCTGGAAAAAAAAATTGGGCCAATAAAAAAATAGGAAACGGAAATTGATGTCAAAATAATTATAATGCAGCGAGTAGATAACAATAGATTTTGAGTATAATATATCAATGCTAGAAGTGTACTCATGCTAACGATTTCATGACTACAGATGGTACTTGTGGTCAAAAAGGGATTTCGATATGGTGTAGCTATAATGATCAAAGCTACTAATTTTACACCCAAAAATGTATAAAGGTGAGTATTGATATGGATTCTTCAATGCAATCTATAGTGATATATATTCTCAGTTTTTTGGATAAATCTAATTCTAACCTTTGTTACATGCATACTTATGATCAATTTTGTATAATCGTGATAACTAAAGATAACATAGAAAAACAAATTCTAGATGATAGGTAAAGTATTGTAATCAACAGTAGATAATGGATAATGACAAGATGCCATCCCAGTGGCGGAGAGATGACAAGGAGTGTTGGTAACATAATTCAAAGAGATTGACAAGACATAAAAAAGTTCAAACAGATGTACGGAGATAGTAAGATAGTTTATGCCCAAAGATATGTAATTCAAAGATACTGTCTTAAAGTTCAGAGAGATTTAACATCTTATTATGCATTTACAATCATGATCTAACAATTGTGACAATTATAGTTCAAAGATATTGTGTAGGGAAATTTTGTAACAACTGTAACGTATAATTCTATACAAAAGAAGACTTGATATGGTGTAGTATATAAAAAATGAAATAGAGATGAAATAGAGATAACTACAGAAGTGGGAAAAACTGAAACTAATATACTTTATGAAAATTAATTAATTCATAATACCCATATTACAATTCATTACATTTTAAATAGACTACAAAAAACTTACATGAAGTATATCAATTAAAAAGTATTTACACCAATCTAAAGGAGTGAAAACTAATATTTACAAATTTTAAATATTAATTGCTAAAGAAAAATTATACACAAAACATAGTAACACATACTGTAGGTTATTTTTGACAAATTGTTATTACACTCTCAAGTGATTCAAAAAGAAAAATAATGAAAATAAATTAATTCTAGAAATAAGAAATGTTAGAATTATATCGGGCTTCCTCTAGTACTAAATAATAGTATCATTGTACATGCTCTAATAATTTATAATCCTATTTAATAGAGATCGATTGCATGGGGTCTCCAGGAATAAAAACAAAGGCTCTCACTCAGGAGGGGCATGGGTACTTCGTGATGAACTTGGAGTAGTTCTTCTACATAGTAAAAAAGCTTTTGGGGGCAACCTGAACTCAGTGGATGCAGCATTTCAAGTTTTCATGTGGGCTGTCGAAAGCATGTTAAGTCACAGATACTCGAAAATCATCTTTGCCTCAGAGTCCCACGAACTAATAGGAGGAATCATAAGACCAAAAGCTTGGCCATCTTTTGCATATCAACAATCAGAGATGCTTTTGTCGTTGGCTAGAATATAAGACTGGAGAGTACATTTAGAGAAACCTGGTTAGACATGACTAAAATCAAACCATAATTTATTTGAACCGTAATCGGACCGTTTTCAAATCATAATTAAAGGCTTGATTGGTTAACGTAATCGCAATAATCCAATTTGTTTAAGTTGAATTTTGTTTGTTGGTTGTTATTAACATGGTTAACGCTAAAAGAATTTGGTAACGTATTTCATACCCTATTTAAAGGAAAACCTTCTTAATATAGAATCAGATTTATAATTAACTTGAATTTTGTTTGTTTGTTTTATTAACTTTCATGTATATGGCTTATGCTTTTATAATTTTTTTTTTTCGTTTAAAACAAAAGTTCAAGTATAATAAGATATCTCAGTTAACATTTTTTTTTCCGGTCAGTTATACTTTTTAGTTACACTTTTTATCTCAAGTTTTAGGAAAACTAAAAAGAATAAGATGATACTAGACGTATTTGAACACGTGTTCGGTCAGTTATTTATTTAGTAACCTATGTAAACAATGTTCCTTTCTATTGGATCGTTTGAGCTGATATTGTATTATGTTGTTAACGAAAAAAGATATTGGAGAAGGAAAACTTAATAAAATCAACATCCCTAACAAATGCAAGCTACCTTACCTAATATTTAAATTATTAAATACAAATTATTAGTTAACACGAGTATGCACACACAAAAAACGTTAATAAGATTCATTTGCTGTAAATCCCATATCTTTGTGAATATTAATCAGTTAGCGATTATGCATCGCAATACTTAAATATTAAAATTCATTTTTTGCAAACAAAATTGATAACAATAATAATTAATGATGATATTTTATTTTACATATCATTCAGAATTGTAACAAAAGCAAATCTGTTGTTAAGATAATATTTGTAATTGTATTATCGAAAATCTTTGAAATCACAACAACCAATATGTTAACGGTCTAGATTCGGAAGTATTTGAATAAGGCATAAACTGAGGAATCTCGCATTTCAACTATATATTCTACAATCGATTTACAACTATTATAAATACACACCTGGGTTCTTCCCAATTATTCACTTGAAATAATTCAAACTTAATTCAAAAAAATCCTTCCTCTGTATAACAGAACATGTTACGAAAGATATACATGTTTGTAAGACTACTCATATATCTAGTATATGTGTGGTTTTCTCATAAATTGTGTTAAATTTTAACAATCTTAATACAACTAACATATACAATTTATTTACTGTTTCAGTAGATGTTCGTTGTTGAGTCGTGCATATGGAGATGAAATAGAGAAGGAGACTGATGTGGTCAAGCTACTAGAACCAAGGTAAGCTTCTCAACTTATAAAGAAGTTAATAGTCAACAATATATATGACGTTAATGATCAAATTGTTAAACGTGAACATGCAGCAACAAAAGTATACGGTGTATTGCAATTGGAGATTATGCGGGTTAAAGGATTTGATCTAACTTATAAGAAGGAACCTCTCTCTTACGTGTTTTGAGATCTTGGATATTTTACGTCCATGAAGGTAATAAAACAAAATTTATAAGTTTCCCGAGATTATTTGATCTGAAAGAAAGATTATGTGTCTTATACTCTTATGACCTATAAAATTATACATCTTTAGCTAAGGCATGTCTTATGAATGGTCATGGATTTTCCAAGATCTATCTGACTCCAAAGTATCCAGAACTAGAGATGAAAAAACCGTGTAAGTAAACTTTGTACTTATACCGATTTAAGACTTTCATCCATTTACAAACTATATTGAATTCATATTTGAATGCAGCTATGAAATCTTTGTTCGAGCTAACCATAACTACGAAGGCGAAACTCAAGCAACACTTTCAGGAGCCGAATCGATTGGCCAAAACTTCTAAAAGTCCTATGTTTGTCTCTATCCTTTTCAAAACAGTAATTATAAGTATGTAAGCTTCTTTAATTTTCTTTTCTAAATAATCAATAATTTTGTTCCTTTAAATAACCGTTTAGAATCAAAAAATTTGGGTTAAGGATCTCGCATTGTTCGATATCAAGATGATCTTGAAGAACGTTGACTTGGAAGAAGGTTTGTAGCAGTTGATCGTTGTTATGACTAGGGTAAGGGTTGACGAATATATCTATACGTGAGTTGTTAAGGATCTCGCATTGTTCGATATCAAGATGATCTTGAAGAACATTGCCTTGGAAGAAGAGGGTTTGTTTCAAAACTGGGATACGTTGATACTTCTCGATCTTCTGTTTGATCTCCAACACTGTATCCCAATTCAATCTCGAACGTGCATGTAGCCACACTGAGTTTTGAAGAACACATCCATAATTGTTTTAACAAAGTGTAACGAGATGGAGAGAGAAAGAATGAAGTACCGTCATCAACTTGGTTTAAATATCACACTTCTTAAGTCAATAAAGCCTCTTCAAAGAATATATATTAACCGTCCATAGTTCTTTGTACTAGGATGGTCCAACGACTATAAGTAAACGTTCTTTTGTTATATTACTGATTGAATAACTTATGTAAAAAAGACTGAGATGATGCTACAAAGAAGGAAGATAGATTGCAAAGAGTTAAAAGCTTGAACATTTTAGGAGGTATGTATTAAGATCCACCAGAAACACTTCCGTTAAAAATCTCAATGGTGTCGCCTTGATCAACACGGTGCCACCAGAATGATCGGTCAACGTTCATTACATTCTGTTTGTATATAAAGAAATAGCCATCTTGAGGCAGACTTAACTGCAATCTTAGCCAGCTCTTTTCTTAATTCTCCAACGTTATCACCTGCGTTCACCTCCAGTGGGATCTTCCTTGTCCTGCATTTCAGAAGCACCATTACCCTCAGCTTCTTCGGGTTGTTGTTGTTGTTGCTCATTGCCATCATCACAGTTGAATCTTGATGAGTCGGCGGACCTACGTACAACCAAAGCAGGTCACATGACCTGGGTAAAATTTGAAATTTCCCTAATGGTTATTAAGAAAAAAACACAGTTACTCTCATCAATTTTTTTTTTTACTTGTGTTTGACCTGGTTTAAAATTCAATATTATGTTCTGTTGAGTTTGACTGTTGAGATTGGTCTATTTTCAACACTTAGTTGTTGCGGTTCTGGTTACGGTTTTGGTCGGGAGAAGAGATGTAAAGCTAGAGACGAGAGTTGTTAAGGATCACACATTGTTCGATGTCAAGATGATCTTGAAGAACATTTCCTTGGAAGAAAAGGGTTTGTTTTGAAACAGGGATACGTTGATACTTCTCGATCTTCTTTTTGATCTCTAACACTGTGTCCCAGTAACCTACTTCAATGCAGAACCGTGAGCCTTTCTGAGTCACGAAGAACACATCCATAAATGACGTTTCAATTTCAATGGAAGACTGATGAAGAAGTGAGGAGAGAAGATAATGGCGTTTTGTAACTAATGTTCCGTAGAATGTATATTAACTGAATGACCAATTTCAATGGTACAATCTTGAGAATTTTAGTTATGAAAAAAATTGTGTCCGAATCTATATTCAAGTTCGTAGTTGTTTAGATCTCTTTTTTTTTTATAGATAATAATATTTCATTAGTTTTTTTTTGTTATATATAATAGTAATACAATAGGAATTGATTTAAGACACTCTTAATTTAACTAAGAAATAATCAATGATGAAGAGGGTAGGTTACAAAATTGTATATCCTACTATATTAATTGAGATTACAAATATAAAACAAACATTATAAAGAGTAAAAAATTCCATTGTCATGCCATTGGTCTTAAGCCAAATGTTTAATTTTTAGTAAGGATAATTATGTAATTTAAATATTAGACTAATAAAATCTTTGAAATAATTCTTATTTTTAAAATTAAAAATTAATTTCTTTCACTAATTAGTTATGGTTAAAAAATTGTAAACCAATCATAATTTAAAAACTAAGATTTTATATCTAAGTATACAATATAATTATTTTTAATAATATTTGGAAAATTTTGTTAAGATTTTAAGCTATGATTCTCCTATTATCTTTCTTTTATTTCATTTAAAAATTGTATTGAACTATCATTTTATATCTAACTATACAATATGATTATTTTTATTAACTATATTTGGAAGGTTTTATTAATATTTTAAATTATGATTCTCCTATTATCTTTCTTTTATTTTATTTACAATCTGTTTTGAATTATCATATAATAAATATAATTAATAAATATGTAAAAAAAATTCTGCATATGTTCTGATTTAATTTTTTTTAAAATAAAGATATATCACTCAATCTGCGAAGAAAAAATGTGTATTTAATGTTCCACAACGACGAATTAGTAAAACAAATTTTATGTGGTTGATAAATTAATAAATTTTATTTGTTCACAATTACAATATTATACTTATTATTTTAAAATATTTCACAAAATAATGATGCAAATACAAGTAACAAATAATATAAAACTGTGATATACATCAGACAAACCAAAATACTATAACATTTTGAAAATAATTAGCATCTAAAAAGATATATGTAAATTTACCAAATAATTGCTGTATTTTTATTTTCTTTTAGTTGCTTACTTGTATTTTAGGTTTTTTTGTTACTTGTTTTTTCAGTTATTTGTTTCTAAAATTTATTAGAATTCTATTTTTTTAAATATATAAAAATATTATTACAACAAATAATGAAAAAAGACCATACTATTATTTTTGCTTCGGACCACCAAAATTATTGGACCGGCCCTGCATGATGTCCTAGTATTGTACTAGATTAAGACCCGTGCTAGACCACGAGTTGAATTTCATATTATTTATATTGTAATTTTTATATAAAATATAATTTATGTGATTGTTTTTAAAAGTTTTTTTAGATAAAATATAATGCAATAAAATCATATGCTAAATATGATGACTTATACTTATTTATTGTTAATGATTCTAGATAAATATATGTGCTATAATGAAGTTATTTCAACAATGTATATTCTATCTCATGACTTGAATGTCATTATATGACATAATTTTGTGAATTTGGCTTTTGAAAAGCGAGTTATTATATTATGAGTAATTTAATGTATTATTATACTTTTTGTTTTAATATACTTGATTTTTTTAAATTCTTTTATATTATAGTGACATATTATTGATATTGCTATAACAAACCAATTTAGAAATGTTTATAGTTTCTAAGAGCAAACCCATTGCACATCCTCAAATTAGTGTATCTAACTTTTAAAAATATTAAAAATAATATTAATCTAAGTTTACATCTTCATCCTATTGTTTTTAGTTTTTATCTTCCCATTAGTCATCCCTAAATATTGGTGTCTTCCAAACTCAGCACAAAATTGCACACAAAACTGAACATTGATTTCTTGTTCTATGTTGAGTTTTGTTGAGTCTGTACTATGTTACAACATTAGTACCTTCAGATCATTTATAGCTTCAACTTGATTTTTTCAAACGAAACTAAAGAGACAAAGATGACAATGTAGAACAGAGGGTTACATACAAGTGAAAAGAAAACTGAGGTTCCTTGTCAATTGTCTAGCTCCATAGCTTGAGCAGCTGGAGTCAGTTTCGTTTTCAATTTCTTCTTCCCAACAGAAAACCCACCATAGTAAGATGCACATTACAATATAACCATTCCGTAACAACATTTCTAAGTAAGTTCATCTTCCAGCATTTCATTCGTAAATCTACATGAAGAATCAATCGGAAATCAACTTCTAAACCCGCAACTTGTAAAAAGCTTTGTAACGTTACCTTCTCTGAGAAACAGCGATGGTGGCACCGATAAGCAGAGCTCCAACCACTAAACCCGCAACTTCGTTTGATGTTAAGCTCTGCATCTTCTCTTCTTCCTCCTTCCTTCTGATAAGATTCTACAAACTCTAAAATAATCCTTATGAACAACTGTAAGCAAACCTATCATCATCACCAAATCACAAATGAAAACGCCACATACACATGGAAACAACAAACATCAATGCCAAGAAGATTGTCACAAAGTTAAATACCATCGCCACGGTTATTAGTACGGCCAAGCTTGTAACTGAGATAACCAGCGTCACCAAGTCTCTTCTCATACATATTAACAAGCTCTTCGTTCCCTACCCAAAACTCCTTTAGAACAAAAAAATCAGAAACAGAGCATCAAAAAAAAAAAAAGTTTCCTTTCATAGAGGCAATTCGTCGAACAACCTGTAAACAAATGATGGAAGACCTCTCATATAATAACCAATCAATGATTCTATGATTCCTTCCAAGCCAATACGTTCGATTATCACTTTCACGAAGACTCTGATCCTACATTTCCAACAACACACACATAATCCAAAAATTTACCAAAAAGAAAAAAAAAAAATCAAAATTGATGAAAAAGAAACAAAACCTTGGGAGAGAGACGTTTATAGATGGGAGCAAGGATATTGAAAGTAGTACAAGAGATACAAGGTTGCTGATGAGATTGCATAGCTTCCTATTTTTGATCGATTCGTGTTTCTGTTGGAATCGAAAGAGAGAGAGAGAAGCAAAGAGAAAAAAAAAAAATCGTAACCTCTAGATAAGTGACACGTGCGTGTCTGTGGGTATCTAAAATACTCTCCGCAGAGACACAGGTCTCTGACAATTTCAGATTAAAACTTTATTTTTCAATCACTTAATTATTAAATAAATGAAACACATCCCCAAAGCAAAGGATGACCAATGGGACTGTTCTAATTTTAATATTAAGTTTTAATATTTTAAAAATATTTCATAATAAATTATTTAAAGTTTATTATATTATATAAAATTATAAAATTCAAAAAAAAATATGAAATTAAATTTAAATATTCAAATTTTGACCCGTTACTCAGTAAAAAAATTAATTCATTAGATATTATTTTTAAAGAATAATATTAATAAAACTTAAATATTTAATAGATTGAATCATTTATATTTGTTTTTTAAAATTCAACTTACGGTGTATCCGGAAATAAAATTATTTTTTAATTATAATAAATATTATAATAATTTATTTGTTTCACAAAATAGACTTATATATAAAAATGAGAGGTGAAATATAATGATAATTAACAAATTAATATGTTAAGTTAGATATCAAATGATTTTATTTGATGAATAATTTAATAAAAGAAATTAATATGGTAAGTTAGATGAAAACAAATGATTCTTTAAAATTTTTGGAAACAATAAATTCAGACTATACAAATAATATAAAACTTAATTTATAACCTATTTGTAACCAACTTATTAAAATTATATAGTTTATAATACAATATTGTGTATTTTCGTTTTATTATACAGGGAATATTACTTGTTGCCTTGTTGGAGATTTATTATGTTTGTGACATTAGACGTGTTTTCGTCTTGCATAGTCTTTTTCCTCTTCATACCATTTTTATTCAATTGCGTGGATAAGTTGGTAAACCGGTCAAAATTAAGGCAAATGTTTACTGTCCATATATCAAATGGATCTTAAACTAAGCCATATATCAAAATTAAGGCAAATGTTTACTGTCCATATATCAAACCGATGAGGGCGTAAACTCATTTGGTTTTAAATGGTTTTATTCATATATCAAATGGATCTCGTCTGAGCCTGACCCATATAAAAATACAGAGTTGTAGTCTTGTAAGCATGCATCGTAAACACAATAACGTCATTGGAATTTTTGTTTTATTGGAATAAAGAAAGAAAAAAACAATTGAATTAAAAAATTTAAAAATTTGATTCTCTTGTAAATATAAAACATAAGATAGGAAAAAAAGAAAAGTTTTGAATACAAATGAGTTCACTTTACGTAATCTCAAAATCTGATTCCTTTCTTCTCCAAACACTTCAAGAACTATTTACTTTTCTTCTTCATATATAACTCCTACACTCCAAAACTTTCATGCTCAAATCTCCTTAGCTTTTTTTGGCTAGCAATAACCATCAGAGCAGAATGACACCAGACCGAACAACTATCCCGATCCGTACCAGTCCGGTACCCCTAGCTCAACCCATAAAGCGTCACCATTCGGCTAGCTACTATGCTCACCGGGTCAAAGAAAGCCTCTCAACCCGGATATCAAAATTCATATGTGCAATGTTTCTTTTGGTTTTGTTCTTTGTAGGAGTCATTGCTTTTATACTTTGGCTTAGTTTACGCCCTCATCGACCTCGCTTCCATATCCATGACTTCGTGGTCCAAGGTCTAGACCAGCCTACGGGATTCGAAAGCGCAAGAATTGCTTTCAACGTAACCATACTTAACCCAAACCAACACATGGGTGTTTATTTTGATTCCGTGGACGGTTTCATTTACTACAAAGATCAACGGGTCGGGTCAAGCCCGTTGCTAAACCCCTTTTTCCAGCAGCCGACAAACACACAAATTGTGACCGGGACGCTGACTGGAGCTTCTTTAACGGTAAATAGTAGACGTTGGACCGAGTTTACTAACGATCGAGCACAAGGAACCGTGGATTTTAGGCTCGAAATAGTTTCGAATATTCGGTTTAAACTCCATAGGTGGATCAGTAAACACCATAGGATGCACGCTAACTGCGATATCGTGGTTGGACGAGACGGGTTAATCTTGCCCAAGTTTAACCATAAACGGTGTCCGGTCTACTTCTCTTAGATCGATTGATTGATTTTGTTGTTTGCTGTTTTTTTTTTGTATAATACTTTTCCTTTTGATTGATTCTTGCTTTCTTTTACGTTTTGTAATTTGGATTTTGGAGTTTGGTTTTTCTTATTAAATGTACGGATCTTTGAGTTGCATAAAGCAGAATTCGGCTCTGTTTCAGCTCTGTTTTAGGCAGGTTAGCTCTTTCGTGAACCACTACTTGTCTCTAATCTTGACAATTACAACAGAACACAAAATGTATCAGCAACAATCAATTACAATTACATAGAAAACCAACATAATCTATTTAAATTTGACTCGCAAACAAATGAACAATCTTGTAACAATGAGTATATAATTCATATAATTTCCCCAAACCTTTGACCAAACATGAATATTTAATCAGATCATTGTGTCAATGATTACGACACATACAATCTTGAAAAATATCTAACAAAAACATTTTAATTTCATGTTTTGAACAAGTCTTACCAATGAAATCAAAATGTTCTGTGAATATTCAAATTACAATAAACTTACATGAATATTAACAAACTTAAAGCCATGATTGATGAAAGAACAGAGCAATAATAAAAGACAAAAGAAAAAAAACATGTCTTCTTGTTTCAAATTCTCTGTTTATCTGATCTTAATTTTCTTAATGAGTTTAACCTCAATTTCTTATGCAACAGATCCAACTTATTGTTAGGAGCGCAAAAATCAAATTGAGAAAATATGCGAATTATATTTAAAATAACGAAATCAGAAACGAATTACAACAGCATAATATGAGGCAGAAAATAAATCAAGGAGGCAAGATATGATATCTCTTTCCTTAATTCAATAAATCGGCCGTAAGTGCTTTCGGACAATCACAATTTATAAATCCCAGGATACAACCGATCACGAACTATTATAGTAGCACACTAGTAATAGAACTCAAGCGAACAAATCTACGTTATACTCTCGAGACTACTAAACTAAGAACTTACTTGGACTAAGCAAGGGAGAGGGAGAGAGAGATCTTCAGAGGAAGGAGTCTTTGTGTTTTTGTGTGTGTCAAATAATGAGAGGTTGTGCCGCTATATATAGTGGAAGGAGGGAGGTCTCAAGAAAATATTCACTGAATATTCTCGGAGTACTGCCCAAGTTTGCTTGGAGTTCACACCAAGTCTTTCCAAAAAATTAAATGGGTCTAAAGCTTTCCAAAAAACTCAAAAGCCCACGGCCCGCGTCCACGTCCAGCCCAGCCCGCGTCCGTGCCCGGCCCGCCCAATTTGGCTCGCGCGTGGTAACCTTCCCTCTTCCTTCTACACACTTTTGAAACTAGAAGAGTGTGAAACTATATATATATATGAGTGAAAAATCAATCATATTTTTGATTTGGGATATTTCCCAAATCATCCCAAGTAGCTCACTTCACACTCTTATTTCTTATTCTAATCAACTTCGTTTTGGACGTATGAGTATACCATCTTGTAGTACTCGTTACCAGCTTTCCATTGCACTATCGACCTGACAATTCCGATCAGCCATTTGGCTGGAATTTGGCCGGAAAGTCGCCGGAAAGTCACTATCCAAAACCTGCAATTTTTCTGAAACTTATTTCTGAAAAATTCAGTTCCAACAATCCCCCACATGAATAGAAATAAGTCTAAACATATAACGACATAACTAACCCGATAGACTGACACTACTAGCTAGATTAGACAGACTTTCGAGAGTATATGCGAAAACTAACTGTATATGAGTTGGTGGCGTTTTTCAACCTTGAACCGACTCATTGTTATACATGTCGAGTTTACTCGGCCAGATGGTGACATGATGTCTTGAACCATCCGGATTTGTATGTAAACTTAGACAGCAAGCATAACACAGCTTCGTTTTCTCGTAGAACGAGGTTCTCTATTGTGTTCATTGTGGCCTTGAACATGCCTGGTTAATCATGAGTGAACTTGGAGAGTATAGCCTCATATATTCTCCTAGAAACGGCCCCATTTCACACTCACAAGGTGATTTTAATAGCTGCTTGTATTTAAAGAAATATCCTGTAATTATTTCAAATATTTTACAAGCTACATTTCAAATTATTAAAAGCATATGCTTAACTTCTAACATACAGGAAGCACTTTACATCATTTCAGGAACTAGGAGAAGAGAAAAGTCTCTTAGTGCTTGTAGCAGATTCAGCTTGATTTAGTTGTCCCTTTGAACCTAGGTCATGGGGTCTCCAATCTGAGTAGGTGGGGTTACCATCAAACCTCCTCTTAAGTCGTAGGCTTTAAACCCATTCCTCTTGATGATTTTATAACTTGATCTCGCGCCAAACCTTTTGTAAATGGATCCGCTAGGTTTTCTTTGGTATGGATGTAATCAATCATAACTACACCAATTGAGATAAGTTGTCCAACAGTTTTATGTCTGCGTCTGATGTGACGAGATATGCCATTGTAATGGGTATTCCTTGCCCTGCCCAAAGTCGATTCGCTATCACAGTGTACACGTATTGCAGGCACAGGATTCCCCCACATTGGGATGTCTTCCAAGAAATTACGAAGTGATTCAACTTCCGACATATCTATCTCCAAAGCTATGAATTCAGATTCCATCGTTGATTTAGCTGCCAGAGTTTGTTTGGAAGATTTCCAGGACATTGCTGCACCTCCAAGTGTAAAAACATATCCACTCGTGGATTTTGAGTTTCTCGAATCTGCGATCCAGTTGGCATCACTATAACCGTCCAAAACTCCAGGTTCTCTACCATAGTGCAAGCCATGATCTTTGGTATAACGTAGATAGTCCAAAACTCTAGTTATAGCCATCCAATGCTTATGTCCTGGATTACTTGTGTAGCGACTAAGTACATTTACAGAGTGCGCTAAATCTGGTCTTGTACAGTTTGTCAAGTACATTAGACTGCCAATTACCCTTGCATACTCCACCTGTTGCACAAGTTCACCAGAATTTTTGGTCAAGTGAATTTGAGGATCCTCTGGAGTTTTTGCAGTCCCTTTTGAGTAATGCTTGAATCGATCAAGCACTTTTTCAGCATAGTGGGTTTGAGACAAGATAAGGCCCTCATCATTTCTGATGATTTTTATCCCCAAAATTACATCTGCTAAACCCAAGTCCTTCATGTCAAAATGTCTTTTGAGCATGTTTTTCGTTTGAGTTATGATGTCTTTGTTGCTGCCGATTATGAGCATATGGTCTACATATAAACATAACAAAATGTACCCTGATGGAGTAGTTTTGTAATATATGCATTTGCCACATTCATTAATGCGAAAACCATTAGACATCATCATACTGTCAAACTTCTCATGCCACTGCTTAGGAGCCTGTTTGAGTCCATATAATGACTTCACAAGTTTACACACTTTGTGTTCTTGTCCTGGAATAACAAATCCCTCAGGCTGTTTCATGTAGATTTCCTCCTCTAAATCTCCATGGAGAAAAGCAGTTTTTACATCCATTTGATGGATTTCAAGATTTCTCAAGGCTGCAATACCTATGAGCATCCTGATCGAAGATAGTCTTGTTACCGGTGAATAGGTATCAAAGAAATCTAAACCTTCTTTTTGCCGTAATCCTTGCACTACAAGCCTAGCCTTTTACCGCTCCATATCGCCATTGGGTTTTCGTTTTATCGTAAAAATCCATTTACACCCCAAAGGCTTAAATCCTTGTGGTAGATCTGCCATCTCATACGTATGATGTTGCATGATAGAGTCTATTTCGGTTTTGACAGCTTCCTTCCAATAAGGTGCATCAGGTGTAGACATAGCTTCTGCGTATGTTCTAGGTAGATTTTCAACTAGAAATGCCATCATCAGAAAATCATCACCAAACGATTTACTTCTGCGAGCTCGTTTGCTCCGTCTAGGTTCAAGTTCTGTTTCTACAGTAGTATTACTCAAAGTATTGCCAGCTTCAGAGGTCGCTGCATCTCGTTGTTCACGAGTCCGTTTTTGAGTTTTCCTACAGGGAAAAATGTCTTCAAAAAATGAAGCATTTCTTGACTCCATAACTGTATTCACATGGATATCTGGAATATCTGATTTATGAACCAGAAATCGATATGCACTACTGTTATGTGCATATTCGATGAATGTACAATCTACGGTCTTTGGCCCAATTGTGACCTTTTTAGGAGGTGGTACAACCACTTTTGCTAGACACCCCCACACTTTGAGGTATTTGTACGAAGGTACTATACCTTTCCAAAGCTCAAATGGTGACTTGCCAGGCACCTTATGCGGTATCATGTTGAGGATGTAATTTGTGGTAAGCAAAGCTTCCCCCCCCCCCACATGTTCTGGGCTAACCCAGATTCCTGCAACAAAGCATTCATCATCTCTTTCAGAGTTCGATTCTTTCGTTCTGCTACTCCGTTAGATTTTGGCGAGTAGGGAGCGGTTGTCTGATGTATAATGCCTTTTTCTCTGCAAAATACATTGAATGGCTCATTATATTCTCCTCCTCTATCACTTCGAACTACTTTTATAGTTTTCTGAAGCTAATTTTCTACCTCGAGGGTGAACTCTTTGAATTTTTCTAGTGCTTCATCTTTGCTTTGCAAGAGATATACATAGCAATATCTTGTGCAATCATCAATGAATGTAACAAAGTATTTCTTACCGCCTCTAGTTTGCACATACTTTAAAACACATAAGTCTGTGTGAATTAAGCCTAGAGGTTCGGTTGTTCTTTCAACGCGTGGTGAAGGAGTTGTAATGAGTTTGGCCTGTATGCACACTTCACATTTTTCTTTGTTAGTTTTGAATTTCGGAATCAAATTCAAGTTTTGCATTTTTCGCATTGTTTTGTAATTGACATGTCCTAAACGTTCATGCCAAGTATTAAACGACTCAACCAAGTAAGCAATAGGGTTTTCTTTCATTTCAGCAATAGAAGCAGAAGCTACAATTTTCGGATGGACTGTCGTTACAGACATCTTGATCAGTCCACCCTTAACAAAACCCTTTCCCAAATACATCCTATTTTTCTTAAGAACTAACTTATCAGCCTCAAAATGAATGGAAAAACCATGCTTGCTTAGCACTGTTCCAGAGATGAGATTCTTCCGCATGTCAGGTACGTGCTTCACGTTCTGCAATGTGAGCTCACGATCAGAAGTTAGTTTCAGAACCACTTTGCCCTTACCTACAATCTTGGACATCGCCTTGTTGCCCATGAAAAGCTGCTCATTTGACTTGTTCTGCACATAGGTGGTGAACATGATCCTATATGTGTGTGGTAGCACCAGTGTCGTAGTACCACTCCACTGGATTGTCTTCCACCATGTTACATTCAGTAACCACCACAACCATGTCTTCTTCAGTTAGGTTTGCTTGCAACTTGAGATCTTTGGCTTTGCTTTTGCAAACATCAGCCTTGTGTCCAATCTTACCATAATGATGACACTTTCCTTTGAACTTCCTCTCAAGGTTGCTTTTCTTGAAGTTTGGTCCAGATGACACCTTCAACGGTTTATGAAGAATATAGATCCCTTTACCCCTGCCTTTGAACTTGGTCTTATGCTCAGCTACATGAACGTCATGCCCCTGGCTTTGAGCATCCGAATGAGCTCCACGATTGTTGTCCTCAACTCTCAACCGACGGATGAGGTCATCAAGAGACATTGCCTTACGCTTGAAGTTAAGGTAATGTTTGAAATTCGATCAGCCTGGTGGTAGCTTCTCGATCAAGCAATTCGTTTTGAAGACATTGCAGATCAACATCCCTTCCAAATCGATCTCCTAAAAGATGCGTTGAAGAGCCTCCACTTGTTCCATAATTGGTTTGGAATCCACCATCTTGAAGTTCAGGAACTTTGTAGTTGAGAATTTCTGCATCCCAGACTCATCAGTCTTGTACTTGGTCTCCAAAGCTAGCCACAATGCTTTTGAAGTCTTGTACATACTGTAGAGATCATAAAGATCATTGACCAAACGGTTCAGAATCTGACCTTTGCAACAATAGTCTCCTTGAGCCCAGCTATCCATGCTTCCAACCACATACACATATGTGTCACTTTGTGGAAGTGTTTGTGGATCCTCTGTGAGGTATCTTTCCATATTCATGCTGGCCAAGTAGTAGCACATCTTGTTTTGCCACGTTTTGAACCCAACTTTACCATCGAACTTATCTGGCATCATTCCTTGGGAAGCCGTAGGTGGTATCCCCATGTGGGTTGATCCATTACCGAACAGATTTCGGTGCACGTTGTCAATACCCGAATCGGTAAGCTTCGTGTTTTCAAGTTCTTTAGCAAGGCGTAAAGCCAACTCTGCAGGAGTTTCAACAGGGGTTGCAGGAACCCTAGCACCGTCACCGTTGTTGGTGTTGTCTCCAGACATTTTTTCTGTTTCACAATAAACATATCTGATTAATATATTAATCAAACAATTCAAGTAATTAAATTACACTGAATTAGTTTTGCAAACTCGCTTAACAAGCGTACACAGAAACTTGTTTCACAAACTCACTCAATTAAGAGCATTCGTGGAAACCAGAGAGAGTAGAGAAGAAAGAATTAAAGTAAAAGCGTTCTTCAAAAAACTTTCCGCGTAAGCACCGAAAGATGAAAGCATAAACAGTTTTTCAGAAGATTTTGAAATCGTTTTTTGAAATAAAAAATTCAAAAAATTCTCAATCCATTTAAAGCGATAAGCAGAAAGCGGATTTATTGAACTAAGACTGTTAGGAGCGCAAAAAACGAATTGAGAAAATATGCGAATTATATTTAAAATAACGAAATCATAAACAAATTACAACATCATAATATGAGGCAGAAAATAAATCACAGAGGCAAGATATGATATCTCTTTCCTTAATTCAATAAATCGGCCGTAAGTGTTTTCGGACAATCACGATTTATGAATCCTAGGATACAACCGATCACGAACTATTACAGTAGCACAACAGTAACAGAACTCAAGCGAACAGATCTACGTTATACTCTCGAGATTACTAAACTAAGAACTTACTTGGACTAAGCAAGGGAGAGGGAGAGAGAGATCTTCAGAGGAAGGAGTCTTTGTGTTTTTGTGTGTGTGAAATAATGAGAGGTTGTGCCGCTATATATAGTGGAAGGAGAGAGGTCTCAAGAAAATATTTATTGAATATTCTCGGAGTACTGCCCAAGTTTGCTTGGAGTTCACACCAAGTCTTTCCAGAAAATTATATGGGTCTAAATCTTTCCAAAAAACTCAAAAGCCCAAGGCCCGCGTCCGTGCTCGGCCCGCCCTGCATCTGTGCCCGGCCCGCCCAATTCGGCGGGCGCGTGGGAACCTTCCCTCTTCCTTCTACACACTTTTGAAATTAGAAGAGTGTAAAACTATATATATATATATGAGTGAAAAATCAATCATATTTCCAATGTGGGATATTTCCCAAACCATCCCAAGTAGCTCACTTTACACTCTTATTTCTTATTCAAATCAACTCCGTTTTGGATGTATGAGTATACCATCTTGTAATACTCGTTACCAGCTTTCCATTGCACTATCGACCTGACAATTCCGATCAGCCATTTAACCGTAATTTGACCGGAAATCGTCGGAAAGTCACTGTCCAAAACCTGCAATTTTGCTGAAACTTATTTCTGAAAAAATTCAGTTCCAACACTTATCTCTACCACATATGTCCAAACACAACAACGTTCTCAAGAAACAGCACTTACTTGACCAATCTCCGGACCGTTCTATCATCTCTCTCTTCTCCAAACGCAGCTTACGAATCACGTTTTTATTACGCAACCGCTAGTGATGATAATGATAAAAACAACAACAACAACAGAGTCTACGGAGTTTTCCTCTGCCGTGGAGACGTCTCAGCCGATATATGCCGTGACTGTGTTGCGTTTGCCGCCAACGAAACGCTCCTCAGGTGTCCCAGAGAGAAAGAGGCAGTAATTTGGTACGACGAGTGTATGGGAAGATACTCGGATCAAAGCATCGTAGGGCAGATGAGAGTTAGACCTGTTGTTTTCTTCTGGAACACGCAAAACATCACAGAGAATCAAGTGAGCAGTTTCAATGAGTCTTTGGCTGCTTTGTTGATCAAGGCTGCGGTGAAAGCGGCTTCGAGCTCGAGAAAGTTCGTTACGGAGAAAGCGAACTTCACGGTTTTTCAAACCATTTATATATAGCCTTGTGCAGTGCACACCTGATTTGACGAATCAAGATTGTGAGAGCTGTTTGAGACAAGCCATTAATTGGTTTCCGGACTGCTGTGATCGAAGAATTGGCGGGAGAGTAATCGCGGAGAGTTGTAGCTTTAGATACGAGCTTTATCCGTTTTACAATGAAACTATTACTGCGGCCCCTCCTCCTTCAATGTTGGCTGCACCACCACTGAAGCTTCCTTCAGAAAAAGGTGAAACTTTGGGCCAAAGTAGCAGAATACAAATCTGAAACATATTTTCTTTTTGTTATGTTTTTGAAATTGTGTTAAGGGAAAGGCAAAAGCTCGAAGGTGATAGTAACCGCGGTCGCTGTACCTGTTTCTGTCTGCGTGTTACTTCTCGTTGCCGCGTGTTGTTTACTGTTAAGAAGAAGGAGAAAGCTAAGTGCTGAAACAGAGGAATTAGGTA
Organism: Camelina sativa; assembly: GCF_000633955.1. Classification (NCBI taxonomy): domain Eukaryota; kingdom Viridiplantae; phylum Streptophyta; class Magnoliopsida; order Brassicales; family Brassicaceae; genus Camelina; species Camelina sativa. The sequence goes on along the minus strand of NC_025697.1, from coordinate 21,433,906 downwards.
AACCAATCTTGCCATTTGCTACTCTTACTAATTGAGACTTTCTTGCGAATTGGCATCTTTTGTAATGTAGATGGAGATGATATTACAACAACAGAAACACTGCAGTTCCACTTTAGCGCAATTGACGCAGCTACGAAGAAGTTCTCAGAAAGTAACAAGCTTGGCCATGGTGGATTTGGTGAAGTTTACAAGGTAACTATATAATTCTTGTACTAATTATAGTTTAAACAAAATAAAAAAGCATAATGCTGTAAAACCATTTCAGGGGCAGCTTACAAACCGGTGAAACAGTAGCGATAAAGAGACTATCTCGAGGATCGACACAAGGAGCTGAAGAATTCAAGAACAAAGTTGACGTGGTTGCGAAGCTACAACACAGGAATCTTGCTAAGCTCTTGGGATATTGCTTAGATGGAGAAGAGAAAATACTTGTTTATGAGTTTGTTCCTAACAAAAGCCTCGACTATTTCCTTTTCGGTATAACAAATCATCACTTATTACCCTAAAGAAACTATCTGTTTTCGGGTTAACTAAGACTTTTGTTTGTTTGTTTTGTAGATAACGAGAAGAGAGGAATTTTGGATTGGCAAAGAAGGTACAAGATCATTGAAGGGATAGCTCGAGGAATACTTTATTTACATCGAGATTCTCGGCTTACGATCATTCACCGTGACCTTAAAGCAAGTAACATACTCTTAGATGCAGACATGAATCCAAAGATCTCAGATTTTGGTATGGCGAGGATCTTTGGTGTTGATCAAACTCAAGCCAATACTAAAGAATCGTTGGTACATAGTAAGTTGTTTCTTCCTCTTGTAATATTGACTCTACACTTCAGTTAGTTATTCGATTTCCCATTTTGCTTAAATATTAGCGGATTCGGTGGAATTAACTCCGTAACTTGCGCATCAAGTTTCAATCCCCGTGATCACGTAACGAGGTACGATTGCGATTGTATATTAATTGTAATTAGATATTTTGAGATCTCTTTCTGGTGTATAAATAAAGGATTGTAATACAGCATCTAATGGAATAACACAGAAACTTTATTCTTTACAAAAGGAACAGGATTACCACCGATAGCGATCTGGAAGTTTTGAGAGCAGAGGAAGGAGTTGATGAATCGAATCATCGATGACTGGTGAGATCTGTCATAGTTGTCAATCGATGAAAGATGGCTGCTAGCGAAACTTGCGTTCGTCATTGTTCTCTTTCCCGCGGCTCATCCGTGGTAAAAAAAAAAAAAAAAGTCAACTATGACAGATCTCACCATCATCGATGATTTGATTTATATTATGTATTTTGTGTATTTTATTATTATATGTGTGATAATTTTTAAAAAAATTTAATCTTATATCATAGACACAAAAATCAAAACCATAAACAAAGCTTGGTTGACACTAATCTAAGATCTTACTTGGGTTTTAATAAAATGATTTTTTTTGTTGGAAAAAAAAACATATGTCTATTATATACTCACTTTGTTTCAAAATATCGAATGTTTTAACCAAAGCATACAGATTAAGATTAAGAAGTCTTTACTTCTAACATGTTCAATCAATCAAAAACAATACTGCATAATATAAAATATTAAACTAATCTAAAAGTTGCATAGAAACTTGAAAACATCCTATATTATAAAACAAAAAACTTCTCTAAAACATCTTATATTTTGAAACGGATGGAGTATTAGAAATCGATTTAAGAGCTCGTGTGTTTGACTTTTGATATTTGGGAAGCAAAACGTCATTGTTTTACTAACAATATTCCGGTGGGTATCCATAGGCCCTGATTGGTAGCACATTTTTAAGATTTTAAAAATGTTTAAAATTATGAAAGCTACTTTTTTGTCCATTAGACTTTTTGTTTTTGTTTTTTTTTTAAGTTTTGAAAGCCACTTATTTTTTTTCTCTTCTTTGTTTTCCCATTTTTTTTAAAGCGTCAAAATTCATGATTTAAAAACTAAACAATTTTAAAAGTATTCTTTTTTTTTTCTCCCTTTTATATTTAAAAGCTTTCCAAAAGTATATATTTAGTTTTTATATATTTTATTTTTGTAAATTAATTATTCTTATTTTTTTCTCTTTCCTTTAAGATCCATTTCAGTAATAAATTTTATTTTTTCATTATCACTAATAATACGGTAAAAGACTTTATGAATTTTATCATTAATAATATAATAACAATCAAACAATGCCTTGATTAGTGGTAAATGAATTTTTGACTGCTCATATAACTACTCAATGCATTTTATATTTTTACATTATTTCAAATTTTAATAACTTAATTAATTGATGTCTGCAACTTCAGTTATTTATTTCTTATTCTTATAGTTGTTTGTTTTTAATCAATTTTCAAACAAAATCACATATTTGATTGACTTATATTTTTTAGAATTTTAATTTATTATTAAGAAAAATTAATTTGTCATTAAATTGCTATATAAATTAATTTCTAACATAATATATATTCATTATTATTATTTAATAATAATAATAAAAATAACAGCTACAGCTTTAAAATTTGTTGGTAAACAATCAGATTTTAACAGTTAAAAGTTTCTACAGTCAAAGCATTTACAGCCAAATTCTTTACAACTAAAATTTTAAAATCAAAGTCTCTACAGCCAAAAATAACAGCCGTTACCAATCAGAACCATAGTCTTATAGGGTAAACCCGAGTAAGAGTTTATTAATTTGGGTACCCGCCCAATTTAAACCCATATTTTTTTTTATTACAGAAAACATGTCTCAAGCCTGATTTTAAAGACGGGTCCGTGTACCCAATGGGTTTAAACCCATCTTTAACATCCGTGGTAATCCTATTCCTTTTGTAAAGAATAAAGTTTCTTGTGTTATTCCATTAGATGTTGTATTACAATCCTTTATACAAGGTCTCAACATATCTAATTACAATTAATATACAATCGCAATTGTATCTCGTTACGTGATCACGGGGATTGAAACTTGATGCGCAAGTTACCGAGTTGATTCCACGGAATCCGCTAATATTAAACAAGTTCTCTCTTTAGTGGTTATATGTCTCCGGAGTATGCAATCCACGGGCAATACTCGGTGAAATCGGATGTTTATAGTTTCGGAGTCTTAGTTCTTGAACTCATAACCGGTAAAAAGAACAGCATCTTCTATGAAGATGGTCTTGGAGATTTGGTGACCTATGTGGGTATTACCAATCAATAACTATTGTTCAGTACCGGTTTTAAAAACATTCTAAAAATCGGGTTTTGATGAAAAACACTCTGCAGGTGCGGAAGCTATGGGTGGAGAAATCACCATTGGAGCTAGTGGACGAAGCAATGGGAGGGAATTTTCAGACAAATGAAGTGATCAGATGCATTCACATTGCTCTATTATGTGTTCAAGATGATTGTTCAGAGAGACCTTCAATGGACAACATACTTGTGATGATGAACAGCTTCACTGTTACTTTACCAATTCCAAAGAGATCTGGGTTTCTTCTTCAAAACATGAGAGCCTCTAAAGATCAACGATCAGGAGCTTCTGCATCTGATCAGTCAGCAACAAGCAAGTCTTTGCCTCTATCTGTTGATGATTCTTCCATCACTATTGTTTATCCTCGTTGATGTCTTTTGTGTACTTACTGTTTGTAAATATAGAGTTTAGACCATTACTGTTGTGTCGAAACTATGTAAACAGATCAAGAACTTATTTAGTTATGTCTTATCAGACAAATTACATTACACAATAGTGGAGATTTCCTCACACGACATTGCCAAGATAGCAAGTTGCTTACACAATCAAATTGAGAGCACACTAGAGTTCCTGATGCTTATGAGCTTGGAACTTACAATCAGAAAATTACAAACCTCTAAAACAATTGCCGTTGTTATACATATGAGAGATAGAAACTCAACCCACTAGTGTTTAACCGTAACTCAGGCGAGAGTCGAGGAGTTTTGCCGAAGTTTGTCTGCGAGGTATTCCAATCTCACAAGCATTCACTCTAGCCGCAAACCGAAGAGAGCAAAGGGACTCTCCAGTAGAAGATGGATCAGGTGATATATTCACAAACATTAAGGTTTTTGAGTCTCCTCCTAAACACGGCTGTACTCAAAAACGATTACCCTTTGTTAAAAATAATCTAGATAGACAGATTAATGCATAATCATTCTGAAGTCAAAATGGAATCTAACCTGGAGTAAATAGGTTAACTTTGAGTTTCTGAAAGGAACATGATCCTCTTTCTTAGCCAATGCAAATATAACATCACTCAAAGCAGACAAGCTTTTATTTATAGCCTGGTCAAGGAAAGAACAAAGATTGGAGGGTAAGTTCAAAAAATCAATGGGAGTATCTTAGAAGACTGTATTTTCAAAGACAAAAAAACCTGTGTCTCCTTTAACCGCTCTCCGGTTGCCCCGCTCTTTGAGAGTCGTTCACTTCCAGCAAGATCAATTAGGTTAAGAACTCCTTGTACCTGCTGTTCAGTGCTCTGAAATAGGAGAGTTTTAAAAGTGAGAAATAAAATTTACAACACAAAGTAATAACGACCCCAAAGGCAGAAAATTTAACCTCATTGACACCAGAAATCCGAAGAGTAAACACGAAATGACTCCTTGATGACTGCTCGTTCATTTGAGTCTTACCAACGGACCTGCAACATAAGAGTTCATCATCCTTTAGTTTTGTAATTTGTTATACCAGAACAAATACAGTGTAACAATATTTTCAAAAGTCAAAAGCCATGTCATTTTACATTACTAGATATGCCTAGCAATCGACTTAACCAAAGAGAAAGTAGTACATCTACTAATACAACTCCTGTATGTAGGATATGAAATAACAAACACAAATTCTCAAAACTCAAGGCAAACCTGCTCTGAGCGGCCTGCTGCAATAGTGAAGAAATTTGTCCGATGCTACATACATCTACTATTGTCAGGTCACTAACATGCGTGTTTCCATTAGCATCATGTGTGATTGTATACTGTCTTCCAGAGGTGCTACTACTGTCTCCTCGCACAGACTCTATAGCAATTGTTCGGTTTGTCATAAGCAAGTCTCTGATGGACTCATTGTAGATCTCCAACATTGAGACCTACAAGTAAAAATAAATTTAAAAATGCTACCAAGGAAAGCATTCAACAAACCTTGAGAATATTGTAAGAGAAATATGTACCTGCATCTTGTATTTCCAACCTTGGGCACGAAGAGACTGGCTAGTTTTGAAGATTTGTTCAAGTGATCTAGGGATCAGTCCCTTCTGTTCTGGCTTGTCTGGCCTGCCCATCATGGTGTAGGTTTTGCCAGAACCTGTCTGACCGTATGCAAAAATACACACCTGTCCACAAAGATATGAGAAAAAAACAAAGGCAAAGGGATCAGTTTAAGTGTTGTCTGCCCCCTAACATAAAGAAGAGTTTTAATAAAATCTGCTACAACTACATAAGAACAATAACAATAATTCAAATACTTGTATATAACTAGAATTTGCATATTGGGTATCTACAAGATAGTCAAAAGTACTGAACCTTGTAGCCATCTAATGCGCTCTGTACAAGTTGAGATATTTCAAAGAATACTTCCTCCTGAGAAGCCCCGTGGTCGAAGACCTTGTCGAAGGTGAAAGGATGCTTGTTACCTAAGAACCCCATATAAAGCACAAAAAAATGAATTAATGTAAGCATATTACCTAATTGAGCAAAGTTAAAAAAGATAAGTCTCTGAATATACCAGTTTGGACCACATCAATGCCTCTCCCAAGAGATTCCGTTGATGTAGGATAAGCAATAACACTGGCCTCTTGGCGTCCTCCATCATCTGGTAGCAAGGGCCGCACTCGGCAGAACACGCGTATGTTTCCTTTGAGTTCCTGAAATAGAAGCTTTGTTTAGCGAACTTAAAAGAAAGGCTCTAGAACTTAAAATAGTTCCAAAAACTAAATATTTTTATGGAGTACTTAAAATTAGAGATGGTCTCAGTATAAGAAGATCCCGTTTTATATCATTTTCTTACAAGGATGGTGTTATGGAGCTTCTTCCGTAATAACTCTCCTTCACAAAGTTGATGCTCCGTGTCTGCAAGGCGATCTTGCAATTCGTACAAACGTTGTTTCTGTTCCGCAAATTCTGTCATAGTATGAGACATAGATGCATCTACCATCTGTACAGATAAGTAAATAAAAAAGTATGTGTCAGTCTAAAGGAACAATTGGCAAAGTAAAGAGTATTTGAAAGTTGGCGGATCACCAAATTTACCTTTAGCTTTTCATTGGCAAAAGTTAATTCCTGCTCCAACATTTTTATACGCTCTTTCTGCAACGAGCATGTTTCCTGCAACATAGGATTGACATTTTCAGAAAACTAAATATAAGTCAAAAATGTGAAACTTCGAGTGTGAGCTAACCTCCAAGGATCCTGATTTTGCAATCAAGATGTCCAACTCATGAGAAGACTTTCCAACACTCTCCTGATACATCAGTATCTCATCAGCCAGATTTTTCGACTGTACAACCTGGCGATCACGATCATCCCGAACTTGTTGGAGCTCGCTCCGAAGGTTCTTGACTTCCGCCAGCAATGACTCCTTTTGTTTTACCGCTTCATCTTGTGAAACCTTGATCACGGAAAGGGAAGAGAAACAAACTAATAAGCAATTATATCACTCACAATTTTAGAAATGCAAGAATCATGTCAAGGATATTCACCCGGCTCAACGCTAGTTGTTCCTGTAGTGATTTACTGTGAACCCTAAGTGTAGTAAGGTTCTCTAGTATACTTGACTTTTCCTTTTCAGCACGAGTGTGTGCCTCTCGAACTGCTTGAAGATCAGTCTGGAGTTTAGTGTTATATTGTTGCAAACTTGTGTTGTACTCTTGCAGCCTTTTGTACATATCTTCAAGGGACGTCACCTAGAAATTAAAAGGGAAAAGATAATGCCAAGTGCTAAGAGGAGTAATACACAATAAGGGAGAAGGAATTCTGCTGTACCTTATTCTTGGCAGCCATTTTGTCTTCTTTCACTTTGTCAAGCTCTTCCCGGAGAGAATCCTGAAGCTTCTCAGCTGCAACTCTACATTCTTTTTCTCTTCTATGATTTTCAATTGCATCCTAGTAGTCATAACCAATAAGTTCATACATTCATATACCCTTAATTTTGGGCGAAGGAGAAACAAACTTGATAAGTTATTCTTTGAGAAATTCTCCTTACCAACTTGTTTAACTCCTCCTTGGAGAACTTTTCCTGAAGTGATGCTATGTTCTCCTCCATCTCAGCAATAGTTGCTTGTAGCCTATCCTCTTTGGTCTTTGCATCCAACTCTAGAAGTAATTAGAAACCACATCAATATTTCAGTGTACACAAACTAATGTAAGTAAAATGACATGATGGGAAACTAAAATTCACCTTTATCATTGTATCTTTGCTCAGCAGATTCCAGAGAAGAACGAAGAAGTTCCTTCTCCTGGACATGTGTTTCTTCCACTTGTTGGAACCATCTAACACAAACCTTAAGCTTCTTGATAATATCCGTCATTTGCTCAATCTTAGCCTGTCATAAGTTACCACAAGGATCCCAATAAGAAGAAGAAAACAAAAAAAAAAACACATCTTTGCTAGAGAATCAAACAATTAGTTATCAGTTAAACAAACCTTGGTGTCAAATTTGGCAGCTTTGGCTCTCTCGTTAAGCAAAGCCAACACTTCATCTTTCGTAAATTCAACTTTACCACCACAGTCATCTGTGCTGCCCACATCGCTGTTCGCCGTCACATCTTGTCTGTTCACCG
>NC_025697.1:21408487-21426041 GCF_000633955.1 Camelina sativa | reverse complement strand
AAAAAAAAAAAAAAAAAAAAAAAAAAAAAAAAAAAAAAACAAGTAAAGACACAGGTTTTAATCTTATCAATTTCTAAGAGTACTCATACTTAATACAAAAGTCCCTGATTAAATCTAATCTGATATGTCACAGAACAAAACCCTAAGTCAAAATAAAACTCTCTGGATTTCACACACCCACCAATCTAAATCTCATCTATTGAAGAAGAAGAAGAAGGAGAAGGCTTACGACGTTCGGGCTAGGCAAAGGAGCGCGATTCTGGTTACGAAGAAGCGGCATAGTCGAGGATCAATTGAACAAAAACTTCACCTTATTATGCTCTCGTCAATAGCATCAAAAGATATGGATCCAGAGGAAGGCGCAGATTTGAGAAATAAGACAGGAGAAGTCAGATCTTGTTTCTTGTGAATCAGATACGGGGATAGATTAGGGTTCTTGCTTTGTTTTTTTTTTTTTCCTAATTGAGAGAGGAGCCTGGTGTGCTGTGATTTGAATATTTTTGAAAACAGATCGGCGGATACAAACACAAAAATTGTAACGTTACTCTTCTCTTTCTCACTCTGATTATTATAATGTAACCAATAATGATTTAACAACCCTTATAATATTTAAATAGTTGTTAAAAAAAAAGGTATAGGCTCCATATGGGTTTATTTACTTAAAAGCCTCGGCCCATTATTAATGTTAAACTTGATACATATTTTGTTTCTTTTGCTAGCTTAATAAAAACTGGGGAAAGTAAAAGATTAAAGAAGTAGGAATAAATGATAGTCCAATTTGGTTTATGGTTAAAATTTGTTCTTTTTATTTTTTTGGGTATATTTTAATAGTTAGGTATTTTTGTAAAATAGAATATATATATATATATATTTTTTTTTGTTGAAATTAATGGGCTGTCACAGATTTTAATTTGAATTCAGTTTATGTTAATTTTTATAGATAATTTTGGAGATTTTAGTTTTATATTTTCTTCTTTTGGTTTTGGTAAGTAAGATTTCATTGAATTTCAATTATCAGGCTCAGTAGTCATTACAATTCAATTTGAATTGTCTAAATTTAAAATTTAACCTGTAAATGTTGATGTAAACATATCCAAATTTTCTTATATTTTTAAACATCATTTTATCTCCTGTTTTTTTTTCAAGAAAAAATAAAACTGGAGAGTTAAAGGCAAGGAAATACTGAATATGATGCTCCAATCATGATTATTATTAATTTGTAGGAGGAAAAAAAAAAATGAAATGGATGAGATTTTATACTTTAATATCATTTTTGGTTCGGATGAGATATCTATTCGTCTCTCTCTCTCTCTGTTTTGATGTGGTACTTAGTTGGATTTAAAACTAAAACTACAATTTCTTCACATATATTTTGTGAAAAATAAATAAATAAATAAATAAATAATTCCAATAACACCAATTACTAAATTACTAAATTAGTTAGCATAGTAGTGGTTAAAACCATATATATCCGAGTAATCTAAACAACAACATGAATAAGATGAGGTGTTCTTTGTCACATAACCCAAACACCAAAAATTATAACTCATCTACTTCTCTAATCAAATTATTCAAAGCAGGCATTGACTTCGATGGCTGGCTTACTTGGTGCATCCCAGGCTGTCCTTGAAGGAAGTCTCCAGATCAACGGCTCAAACCGTTTGAACATCTCAAGAGTCACGGTTGGGTCTCAGAGAACCGGACTTGTGATCAGGGCTCAGCAGAACGAACGAGTCGACATATTTCCTTTATAATCAAAATATTTTATGAGACATTCTAAAACTAAAACAACACACTGTGTTATGCGACATATTCTAATTATGCTGTATGCATATAATCAAGAATTTATTAGAACAATACTTCTCAAAGATGTTTAAGAGTCAAAACATATATGAGGATGTACATAGAGCTGTACTCATTCTATTTAGATTCTTGTCGAAACTTTAAAACGTTTAACTCAAGAGTGAATAGAGAGGTTATTTGAGATGTTTGTAAACATAAAAGCAACGAAAAAAGATATGCAGCTCTGTAGTTTTCCAACTTTCAAGATTTTGTTTAACTGCAGAAACAAATCTTTAATATCATGTCTGAATCAGATATTAGAATAACAAAAACTGATGGTCTTAAAATTCAGATCGGTTCCTGTAAATCAATTTTGTGTTTACAATAATAAAAGAGAGTTGCCAATTCAAAGAAGACATGTTCATAAAAAACGAGACTTCAAGATGAAAAGCCATAAGTATTTATCAGTTAACATAACTCCGTTTCCCCGCTAGAAGTAGAACAAACAAACAATTCTTCATGTCTTAAAGAGATGAACAACAACAGCATCTGACACATGCTACTTTTCTTCTTATTCTTCATGATCTCTTATGTCTTTTGCAAGCCGCAGTTTTACTTTCTCTAATTTGATTTATCAATTCTCGGATGGCAGTAGCATCCTCCGAACGAGAACGAGAACGAAATTTACGGGCGGGCACAATTCCCTCAGGGTAATATTCCAGTTCCTGCATGACAAGCAAAAGAGAATAATGGGGTCAAACAAAGGCAAAAAAAAATAACTATATGGAAAGAGTTTGCTGAATCAAATAGAGCTTGGCTAGAATGCTTACTTCAGTTGCATGTTTTGTAGTCTCGAGATGGCTGGTGAAATAGTCAAAGCGTCGGAGACCAAGAAGGCATGCTGAGCAATATAAGGTAGATTCAGCCATTCGATTACACTCGCCGTCCTCCTCAAGTGCCCCTGGATTTGAATACATTGCATCTGCCCGGATGCTTGACAGTAAGTTTTCCCAGGGGAAGCACCCTGGACACTCTCTCATGGTGGTGGGAGGTCGCTTAGACACAGGGTCAAATTTATAAATTGGCCCAAGAATGTTGTATTTAAACTATTGATGCTCAAGAAAAGAACCGAAGATCTCCTGAGGAGATATGACCATTATATTAGCCGGAGGTCGATTATATTATGTCCACGCCATCAAAGTAACCAAAATAGCTTTGAAATCTGTTTCAGCAAAGAAAAGAACTCGATCAACATTAAGACTCTAATAGTATAATAATGTAAACCCTAAACTTGAAAGACAGGAAATACACTAACCTGTTGGGACGTGATGAAGGTAGATCCCAGTGGAGGTAGAAAGGAAAATATGATACACCAATCATGATTAATTTGTAGGAAAATGGATGAGAATGAGCATTTTTCTAATTTACTTTTTGTTTCCGATTTCTGCTTATAATCGGTTTTTTAACAAAATTATGAGATGCTAATTTCGTCTCTCTTTATTTTGGTTGGTACTTTCGTTGGATTTAAACTGTAATTTCTTCACATATATTATTTTTTTAAAAAGAATCAAAAAAAAAAAAAAACTAATTCCAGTAACACCAAGTTAGCTTGAACCGAATAGGTCAATTTCCACGTCATGCTGCCACGTGACAGTCGCATTCCGGCTACACTCGATCTCAATCCTATGTGGCAAAACTGAGAATCAAGATAACACGTGTTAACGTAATAGTGGTTAAAACCATATCCGAGTAATCTAAAGACCAACATGAATAAGATAAGGCATCCTTTGTCACATAACCCAAACACCAAAAATTATAACTCAAACGAATCTTCTTCTCTAATCAAAATATTCAAAGCAGAACTGAAGTATAAAAAAAAAAAATGGCTCAAGCAGTGACTTCGATGGCTGGTTTACGTGGCGCATCTCAGGCTGTCCTTGAAGGAAGTCTCCAGATCAACGGCTCAAACCGTTTAAACATCTCAAGAGTCACGGTTGGGTCTCAGAGAACCGGACTTGTGATCAGGGCTCAGCAGAACGAGTCCGTGCCTGAAAGTAGTCGTCGTTCAGTGATCGGGCTCGTGGCCGCTGGTTTGGCCGGTGGTTCGTTCGTTAAAGCTGTTTTTGCTGAAGCTATTCCGATCAAAGTTGGTGGTCCTCCACTTCCTTCCGGTGGTCTACGTAAGTACAAACCACTTGAACCAAAATTTCACATTATTGACTAAGTCCGGTTTGGTTTGAATCGATTTAGCTCCTTCGACTCGAACACCCTTAATTTCATGCAAAATTATAGATGTGATTTACTACTAATGACTTGACCTTGGTTTTGGACCTTTTGGTTTCTCTATCAAACGTATCTTTAAATTGTAGAAAGATATGAGTTTTTGGTTTGGTTTATTATATTTGGTTTTTAGTTCTTTATCTATTTAAATCCAAATTAAACCAAATAAAATCCGGTTTGTATATTAGTGTCGTCACAAACCGGTCTTAATTAGACTATACAGATCGGTTCGGTTGTGTTTGATTGATTAATGTGGCTTTTGATTTGGGTGTGTGTGAGCAGCTGGAACAGATAACTCAGACCAGGCAAGAGACTTTTCATTGGCATTGAAAGACAGGTTTTACTTACAGCCACTGTCACCAACAGAAGCTGCAGCTAGAGCCAAAGAATCTGCTAAAGAGATCATCAACGTTAAGTCACTGATCGACAAAAAAGCTTGGCCTTACGTTCAGAACGATCTCCGTTTAAGAGCATCGTACCTCCGTTACGATCTTAACACCGTTATCTCCGCTAAGCCTAAGGGAGAGAAACAGGGCCTTAAAGAACTTACCGGCAAGCTCTTCCAAACCATCGACAACGTAAGTTATATTTAGGGTTTCTTTTTACTGGTTTCTTGGTTAAGAAGTTAGAGTGTGCATCGATGATCTGAGATTGTTGTTTTCTTGATTTTAGTTGGACTACGCGGCGAGGTCAAAGAGCAGCCCAGATGCTGAGAAGTATTACTCAGAAACGGTCTCAAGTTTGAACAATGTTCTTGCCAAGCTCGGTTAAAGAAGAAAGAATGGCTTTGTAATGTGTAAGCGTCGATGTTATTATTATTACAATCCAAGTACTTCGTCTTTCTCCTCCTCTTCTTGTCTAGTCAAATTAATCGGTTATTTCTGATTTCAGTTTCAAGATTTAACCAATATATTGGCAGCTGACTCATTAGCAAAACACTATAATTGTACCTTAACTACGGATAATATAGCTAATTCTATCTAGGCGATCATTCCTATGCATCATCACCAATCCTCTCTTACCATTTTCCTACTACTCATATTTTGGTAGCAAAATATTCTTACTTAATTAATTTTCTTTCAATAAGTTTTTAGATTCAAAAATAAACTTTAAATTACGAAAATCATTAAATATGAATCCAAATAATGTATAAAATCAAGTATTTGTTATAAGCTAAATTTAAACAGAGGAGATTGGTTTAGTAGAGGCTTCGCAACAAGTAAGAAATGCTTAACCTTAAAAGGAGCTTCTTCAACAAAGGTTTATCACATAGTGGTGAATGTTGTTGTTATCCTTGTATGATCCAAAATCTTAGGTTATGAAGATTAGATATTTAATTGAATGTAATACATGTTATGTATGTTTTGTGTAATGGATATTTTTGATGATTTATAGAATAAAAAAAATTTATATATCCATTTAAATAAATTCTGCAAAACAGGATTTAAATATGCAAATTATATAGAAATACAATTATGAAGATTTTTGTTGTTTGTTGTAGCCCATAAATTACAAGATAAATGTAGTTCTTTGTAACTATTAGCACAACTTATTATGTGGGTTTGTATAATAATTTGTCACGACAAAACTGAAACAAAATTGAGACAAATTGACACTATTTTATTGTCGTGTTGTTATTTGTGAATGAGAGTCTCATTATGAGACTAAACCAACATTATGTATATAGATAAATACATGTGTGGTTAACGAGCCATATATTTTAAAGACTTAACGAGCAAAGTCATTAAAATAGATCGTGAACAATACATACATGTGTGGTTAGTTCAAAGGCCGAGGACACGTAAACCACTAACACTTTTCTAAGTTATTTTGTTCGTCTTTGTTAATCTCTGCACCTTTTCTAAGTTTTTCCCACTCCAAGAGATACACTAAACTTCAAAAATTAAAGTAAAAACAATGATATAGATGAAGGAGGTTAGATCATATGGTCGTGTAATTGTTATGTCTTAAAGGTTGACCGAAATATATTGCTTCTTGAATATATTTACTTACATAACAAGCAAAAAAAAATTATTTAACAGTCGGAATATATATAAAAAATTGTTCTTGAAGAATCAAGCGGAAGTCGCATCCAAATTTACTTTGATGTCTATAAAAGACACTTCGTTAATTAACATCTAAATTTGATGACATGATATTAAAGACCGATGACGAGATGAATATATAGTACATATGGATTTCTAAGCTTAACAAGCAAAGTCAACAAATTGTGATTAAGTTACAGTTAAGTAGTTAGACATGTAAAGTTCAGGGAATATTTATTCCTCGAAGCCAATTAATTGACCTTGACNGGTTGACCGAAATATATTGCTTCTTGAATATATTTACTTAACAAGCCAAAAAAAATTACTTAACAGTCGGAATATATATAAAAAAATGTTCTTGAAGAATCAAGCGGAAGTCGCATCCAAATTTACTTTGCTGTCTATAAAAGACACTTCGTTAATTAACATCTAAATTTGATGACATGATATTAAAGAACGATGACGAGATGAATATATAGTACATATGGATTTCTAAGCTTAGCGAGCAAAGTCAACAAATTGTGATTAAGTTATAGTTAAGTAGTTAGACATTTTAAGTTCAGGGAATATTTATTCCTCGAAGCCAATTAATTGACCATGACTGCAATTGCAAACCTGATTTCTAAAATGAATAAATTAAACTAACCAAGTATATACATCTATAAATATAATGATATGATATGAGATTAGATAAGTTAACCAAATACTATATTTCAATTAACTAATAGTAGAGTTGTGGTTAAGGAGTCAAATCAGATGACATGAGCATATATTTTGTATTATTAAAAGAAGATTTGGGAACATTTCCAAAGTAAAAATGAAGACAAAACCCTAAAACCCAAGAGAGTTCGTTTGGGTGGTATGACTTAATCCACACAAAACATTTTATCTATTAATTAATTTTACTTGAATGTCAACATTTGACTTACTTGATCTTTATTCATTTAATAAACACTTCTATCCTTTTTGGTACATTTATTAACACCTTAACCAAACCAAACTGTTCTTGGCTGATTCTTTTAAGAACTTCTTCATTCCTTTTGTTTTCATCACAGAAAACTATGGTTTTGTCAAATTATGTTTTTGTTTTTGCATTTTGGGCGCAACTGTCAAATAATGTTCAATATCCAAGTCTACATGTACAGTTATGGAACACATCATATAAATCATAAGTATATATATAATTGTGATAAAATTAATGCACAATTTTTTTATAGAACAAAACAATATAAATAGAGATTACCTAACCAACAAATATAATGCACATTATAGAAAAAAACCTTTTTTTTTTACTAAATATAAACTTATTTCTTGCTTTATCTAGTTCCTTCAAATATCAATATTTTCAAATCATTCCAAAAGAGCAGCTATTCCTGTTTCCATTAAACAATTAAACTTGCTCAACGTGGACTTTAGTTTAGTCTATCAAATATATAGCAATTCTGTTTTTTTTTTCTTTTCTGCAAAATATATTTGCGTTTGTGTTTACGTGTTATACTATTCTTACATTTTTCTTAAAGTTGTGTATATACATTTTCTATCAAATATATTTTGGAAAAACTGTCAACGTAAACAAAAAAACATAAAGAAAAAAAACATTTTCTACATTCTGTATCTACATATACATTATTTTATTATATAATCTGACATAAACACGAACACAAACATACGTCCAATAAGATACTCCATCTGTTTCAAAATATAGGATGTTTTAATAAAAGTACGCAGATTAATAGGTGTTTACTTTTAAAAAGTTCAACCAATCAGAAACAATACTGCATAATAGATAATATTAACTTAATCAAAAATTAACATAGAAACTTGAAAACATCCTATATTATTAAACAAAAAATATCTCTAAAACATCCTATATTATGAAACGGAGGGAGTACGTTCTTTTTTTCTTTCTTAGTAATAGTTAAACATATGATTAAGTGGGTAGCTAAAGCTGTTTATTTATTTATATGTTGAAGGTTTCTAAAATTGTTGTTTAACATTTATATGATTCCGTTTAAATTATAGTTTTGACTTTTGATGGATTCAAGCCTACATATAAATACAATTTGTAAACCAACATATATCTCATGCAAACTCTAAACATATATGTCCAAAGTACACAAACAAAACTATAACATGACGGAAGAGTTTGAGATCGCCGGAATTTCTACCGGAACTTGGTGGAGTTCGCCAACAAACACCGCCGCAGTATTCTCCGGCTACTCACTGCCACGTTCCACTGAGATTAGCCTTGATGTCACAAATTTCGGATGGCAAAACATCGAAAACAAGATTAACGATCATAACGATGGTTTTATGAACATGTAAGTCCGTCCACACATGCATACATACAATTACTAATTTACATAGTTAGAATTTGACTGATCTCATTTCTTTCTTTTGTATTTATTGAAGGCAAAATAGTTTCTTCGAAGGATTATTCGATCCTAACGAGCAATTTCTATCGGATTCGTGGCCAAATACTACTATTCCTAACACGAAGTCCGAGCTGCTCGAGAGCTTTCCGCTCTATGATAACATGTTCTTAATCGATTCAGAAGCTGAATCTTTCTTTGATAATGAGATCAGAAACCATAAGTCTAAGGAGCAAATAACAAAAGACTGCAAGACTATTACTTCAAAGGCACGTCACTACAAATACACATTAGAACCTAATCAGTTTTATTTTGACTAGTAAATTAACATTACAATAGATGTGATATATGAATCTTTCAGAGAAGTGAAAAGCCTGATGAAGAAGAATTGGAAGAGAACAGCGATGAATACTCACCACGGCTACTAAAGAGACCAAGACTCGGGACACTATCTCCATTGCCAAGCTTCAAAGTTCGTAAAGAAAAACTCGGTGATCGAATCACCGCGCTTCAGCAACTGGTTTCACCATTTGGCAAGGTACATTAAAAGAAAACTATATATTTGAGTTTTTTGTTTTGCACAGTTTAATATTTTATTTCTTCTTATATCTAAGCTCAACAGATTAATCTTCTAATCTCTTTACAGACAGATACAGCTTCTGTTCTCAACGAGGCTGTAGAGTACATCAAGTTTCTTCAAGAACAAGTAACTGTAAGTTCAAATTCTTTATTTTCATTTGCTGCCAAAATAAAATTAATTAATTCGCTAATATTTAGTTTTATCATTTAATATGAAAAATAGGTATTGAGTAATCCAAAGCAGAACACCATAGGATCTATTCAACAACAGCAGGTACGTACTTAAAGTTAGTTATATGTTAACAACTCTTTTCTTGTCCTTTTGCTTGTGATATCAAGAATCTTTTCAAAAACTAATCATCACCAATGAATGATTCTTGAATTGATCATTATAACAGTGTTCAAACAAGAAATCTATCAATACTCAAGAAGAAGAAGAATGTAGCTCAAGAAGACAAGTAGATCTCACAAGCCGTGGGCTATGTCTGATGCCTATCTCAGCTGCCTATCCGGTGGCTGCTGCCGCAGCTTCGGCTGCAGAGATGAACACTTCTGATTTTTGGAATCTTCCATTCTGTGTAAATTTATAAATTAGATATATACATAAACAAAACAAAAATATATCTCCCACNTTTAATATTTTATTTCTTCTTATATCTAAGCTCAACAGATTAATCTTCTAATCTCTTTACAGACAGATACAGCTTCTGTTCTCAACGAGGCTGTAGAGTACATCAAGTTTCTTCAAGAACAAGTAACTGTAAGTTCAAATTCTTTATTTTCATTTGCTGCCAAAATAAAATTAATTAATTCGCTAATATTTAGTTTTATCATTTAATATGAAAAATAGGTATTGAGTAATCCAAAGCAGAACACCATAGGATCTATTCAACAACAGCAGGTACGTACTTAAAGTTAGTTATATGTTAACAACTCTTTTCTTGTCCTTTTGCTTGTGATATCAAGAATCTTTTCAAAAACTAATCATCACCAATGAATGATTCTTGAATTGATCATTATAACAGTGTTCAAACAAGAAATCTATCAATACTCAAGAAGAAGAAGAATGTAGCTCAAGAAGACAAGTAGATCTCACAAGCCGTGGGCTATGTCTGATGCCTATCTCAGCTGCCTATCCGGTGGCTGCTGCCGCAGCTTCGGCTGCAGAGATGAACACTTCTGATTTTTGGAATCTTCCATTCTGTGTAAATTTATAAATTAGATATATACATAAACAAAACAAAAATATATCTCCCACATATATAGAAGGAGATCTTGTAAAGTTTGATGTTTTTAATACAAAATTGTAAATGTCCTCTGATACTTCTTCAAAGCATATATTGTTGGTTTGCGTTTACTTTCTTTTTTGTACATAGACTTTTTTTTTTCTTTCTAAATGAACCTACTATTTTTGTTTTACAAGTTTTCGAAACAAAATAAATTTGTTAATTATAAACGTAAACGTCAAACTAAATCCGAAGGTTTGCGTTTGGATTGCTAAAATATTTTAGAGGATGAAAACCTGAAAAATGATTCCCTTTTAAAAATGATTTTTTTCTCATAATGAAAATTACATAATCCGAACCTGAAAATATGTGAATTCCAAAGAAAATATATATTTAACCAATTAATTATAGATATATCATAAAAAGTTGGACAATTCTCATAAAAGGTTTATATAAGGGGGCATATCAAACTTTCCACCTACAAACCCTTTACCAACTCATCAGCTGCAACTTTTATAAATATATATTAGCTGCCTTTAAAAGATGATACATGAATTTGAAGCTTTCTTCAAGCTCAACTTTTCCAGCTTGAACTCAGAGCCAACTATGCAGAATCATTAGGCCTAATAAATATTATTACGTTTGAAATAATGAAGTCCCAAACAATTGGTTTTGCAGTTGGTAGAAACTTAGCTAACCGCAAAGTAATGTTGTGTACTTTACTATTTTGCGCTTCTGATTAGTGATAAAGAGATATTGAAAATTTGAAATAGGAGAAGGTGCGATTTAACAAGAAATACTTAACAAAAAATAGCTACATTTGTGTCCGTTGGTACAACAAATTCGTAAGTCATAACTAGAGAGAAACTCTCTTAACATATACCAAAACCTTCACCTACCAAATTATCTACTTTTTATTTTCTCCAAACTTTAGATACCCGCACGCACACACACATAATCTTACAAAAAGTTCAAGAAATGAAAAACGCTGAACTTAATAAAGTTATAGCTACTTTTGAAAAAAAAAAAAATGTATATATTTGGTATAGGATTATTTTTTTCCACTTCGTGGGTTGAGTAACTGTTTGATGTGAAATGATGGTACATAAATATGGTGAAAAGGACAAGGCAACACAGAGACTTCTGAGTTCTGTCTCCGGTTATAAAAGATTCTTCACATCTTGGATCTTACTTGCTGAACAAGTTCTCTTCTCAAGATTTTACCAGCAGCTGATTTTGGAACACTGTTAATGAAGCTCACTCGTCGTAATCTTTTGTAAGGAGCGACCTGGTGAAAGCAAAACGATCGTTTTTGAGCCTAAGAAAACACAAACTTATCAATACGACTGATTCGAACGACTTGGGTCGTAAGTTACTAACCTGTTTGGCTATGAACTTTTGAATATCTTGCTCTGTTATTGAACTATTTGGTGATCGGACAACAAATGCAATTGGAACTTCACCTGCTTCTTCATCCGGGAACCTGAAACATATAGACATGTTAATGTGTTTCGACAAGGAATCAACTCCGTATTTTCTGATGTATTAAATTTTGAATATATGACTCACGGGATAACAACAGCGTCTAGTATTTCGGGATGGGATACAAGTAGACCTTCTAGTTCAGCTGGAGCAACCTAGATATATCCATGAAACCATTCATCATGATTTCAATATTTGCGGTTTGGTAAGTGAGAAAAAGAATGAGAGAATTAGGAAGTAAAAGTGAAACCTGGAAGCCTTTGTATTTGATTAGTTCTTTGATTCGATCAACAACATAGAGGTTGCCTTCTTCGTTGAAGTAACCAAGATCTCCAGTATGTACCCAACCTTTTTTATCTATTGTTTCTTTGGTAGCCTGAGGGTTATTGAGATAACCTGAAAGAGAGAATCAGTTTACATGAATTTCAAAGCAAAGATATGAAAGGCTATAGATAAATGCAGCAATGAAATATTCTAAACCTTTCATCATGTTAGGCCCTCGAACCCAAATTTCCCCTAATTGATTAGGAGGCTGAAGTTTTGCAGTTTCTACACTCACTATCTGAGCTTCAACACCTGGAGCAAGCATTCCAGCTGATCCAGAGTTCCGTTTCCCTAGTCTCGGGTCTTCCACAGAGACTATTCCACACGTTTCAGTCATTCCATATCCCTGAAGAAAATCACAAAACACCTCTTTTTGCATCATCCAAATACCAACCATGACAAAGGATTTTTCAAAATCTTATACATTTTGGTTTGGTTCTTTACAAGCAAACATCGATGAATTAGCTAATGCCTGACTCTATCAGAAACAAGGACCAACACCTAAGAACAGGATCTTAAAACCAAAGTTATCATTTTTTACCTGCATAAGCAAAACATTAGGGATGTTTCTTCCACACTCCTCCATCAAGTCTTTACCCAGAGGAGCAGCTCCTGACCCAATGTATTTAAGTGAAGAAAGATCAAACTTTTTCACAATACTTTGCTTGGAAAGAGCAAGAAACACAGGAGGAACAACCCAAAGATGAGTAACTCTATACTTCTCAATGTTCTTAAGAACCAACTCAAGCTCAAATCTCGCCATGGAAACCAAAGCATTCCCTCTCTGAAGCTGAGAGTAAGCAATCACAGTCAACCCAAACACATGAAACATTGGAAGAAAACACAAGTACACGCCGTGATACTCTCTCATAAGATCTTGATCCATGGTCACCATCAACGACGCAGCTATGAAATTCCCATGAGTTAACTCCACGCCTTTGCTTGTTCCTGTAGTTCCTGACGAATACAACAGCGCAGCTGTATCCGATTGCTTAATCTCAACGTACGGGAACGCAGAAACTGGCTCGGAGAGCTCCATCACGTTATTGAAACTGAGAACCTTCGAATTCGATTCCGGAATCTTTACGGAATCTCCAGATCCGAGTAGCACAACGGGAAGATCAAAACCCTTGACCTTATCGAACAATTGATTAACGGAGATAATCATCTTCGGATTCGAATCCTTTACCTGTTTCGAAACCTCATTCACGGTGTAAAGAGGATTTGCGGTGGTGAAAACGCCTCCGATGGCAGTTACGGCGAGGAAACAGAGAGGGAACTGGTACGAATTAGGAGCGAAGATCAGTAGGACGTCGTTTTTGCGAACGCCTAGACGTTGGAACCCGTGAGCTAGTCTAGCGACGGCGGATTTGAGCTGAGAGAAGGTTAAGGTTTCGCCAGTATCTGAATCGGCGAGAGCAAGCTTGGAAGGGTAAGATGATGAGTTACGGAAGAGGAAAGAGACTAACGATGTGTTCGGATCTTTGGGGAGAACGAGCGTTGGACGAAGTGATCTGTAGATTCCGTCTCTGCCATAGCCGGACTTTTCCATATTTCCCGATCTCAGAGGATAAGGTGAGAACTGTGTGTGTGTGTGTGTGTGTGTGTGTGTGTGATGAAGAAGATGATGACGACGACTATTTCTGATTTAGGATTTTTCGACGTAAATATGTTTATTACTGTTTTAATTATTGTATATTCTTAATCAATTAAGTTAAGCACGACGACTCTACGAGTTTCAAACTTTAATTACTCCTATCTCTATGGACTATGATTGCTTTGATTGAAAAAGTCAAATGCAAATAATTCATTGTGATGAAACCATTACATATTTTTTAATAATAAAGTAATGGAATTTAATCATGCATACTAGCAAGGTCGTTACAAATTAGTACAGAATATTAAGACTGAAAGATGCAATATTTTTTGTTTTTTTCTTTCTAAATGATTGGATTGTGGTTACATGAAACAGACATGGTATGGTACAAAATTTTAGCATTAGCCATAGGCTTCGATCATGACGCAAAAGCTATTATTTATTGACAATTATTTTGTTTCTTTTGGGTGATGTCTTGCTTACACGATCGTGGAGTGGAAGAGAGTAATATGTTTGGGAATGATTCTAGGATTCTCACTTCAAGCATGGAAGGATGCAACACAAGCCAGATTATGAGAGGATGAAGAAGGTTTCTAAAACCAACTTTTTAGGTTTCATTTCAATGTCGTCAAACTAACAGTTTTAAGCCCAAAAAATAGTTTCTTTTATTACTACAGGTTGTTGTTAGATTGTAGTACTCTTCCTTAGTTAATAATTTTACCAATTATGGAAAGAGAAGTTTTGGTTGACTAACTAAAATATGCTTCGAGTTAAAAACTTGTCGGCATAAGAGAGAAAATTACGCCATTGAAAACGGTCAGACGGAGATGTAACGAATACGTTAGCAAAGGTCAAGTAACAAGACTTCACTACTCACACCACCCACACAAATAAGACCTCGCTAAAAATTTGTACGTTTGACATTTTTCTGCATACATCTTTTCCACTAAAGTAAAAAAAATCTAGTAACCAAGTTGACCATATAATAGCAAATGTACTTCATTATTGATAGATTATAATATTATTATCGGGATTTACTGTTCATCATAGTTCGTATTGTAAAACAAAAATTACCCACAAAAAAAAATAAATTATAGAAAAGTAGAAAACAACAACAAAAATATTTATTACACAGTTCACACAGTAACGAAGAGCCACCACGACTCCAAATGACAAAAACCCGAGTTTGATCATTTTCATATCTCTTCTTCTTCAACCAGCTAAGAAGCCCGACCCGGATCTGAATCCGTCTCGGTTCTGTATTGTTGTTGTTCTTCTGCGCCAGGAACAACCATACCAGGGTGTTGATGATACATTTGAACCGGACCGGGTTGTTTCATTCCATAATAACCTGTCCGATTAACTCCATCAACTGCCATCATAATCGGCCTAACCGTTCCACCGTATACTTGACCCGGACCAGCCATCTGATTAGGCTGAGGTTGGTGGTATCCCATTGGTACCTGATGGTATTGTTGCAGATACTGAGCTGGCATTTGAACCGGCTGAACCATATGATTACCCTGTTGTACCATATGATTTCCCGGTTGAACCATATGATTACCCGGTTGAACCATATGATTTCCTGGTTGAACCATATGATTTCCTGGTTGAACCGAATTAGGAACGTAATAAACCGGTGTTTGGTGAACGGGATGACCCTGGTAATGAATCTGTGGACCTGGCGCGTATTGCCATTGGGAGTTAACCGGGAGATTAGTCTGTTGAATTAAGTGCTCCGGTTGAGGATCAGATTTCGGGNCCGGATCCGAATCCGTCTCGGTTCTGTATTGTTGTTGTTCTTCTGCGCCAGGAACAACCATACCAGGGTGATGATGATACATTTGAACTGGACCGGGTTGTTTCATTCCATAATAACCTGTCCGATTAACTCCATCAACTGCCATCATCATCGGCCTAACCGTTCCACCGTATACTTGACCCGGACCAGTCATCTGATGAGGCTGAGGTTGGTGGTATCCCATTGGAACCTGATGGTATTGTTGAAGATACTGAGCTGGCATTGGAACCGGCTGAACCATATGATTGCCTTGTTGTACCATATGATTACCCGGTTGAACCATATGATTTCCTGGTTGAACCATATGATTTCCTGGTTGAACCGAATTAGGAACGTAATAAACCGGTGTTTGGTGAACTGGATGACCCTGGTAATGAACCTGTGGACCAGGGGCGTATTGCCACTGGGAGTTAACCGGGAGACTAGTCTGTTGAATTACTTGCTCCGGTTGAGGATCAGATTTCGGAGTCGAAACCTGTTCAGGACTTTCCGGTTTAGTTAAACCCGGCGGTGGAAGTTCCGGTGTTGATGATCGCATCACAGGAGCCGAAGACGTCGAGCCATACGGCGAAGGAACATCACGGCGAGGCGAACCAGGATCAGAAAGCGTCGAAACCTCTCGCCGGATCTTAGCTCTGGGATCACGATCACGAAGCTCATGCGGCGGAGCAGTTTCATCGAAAGTATCCAATCCGAAGAGGTAATCAGGAACCTCCGAAACGATCGACGAAACCTCAGATCTAACCCGCTCGAACACTCTACCGGAACCGCCGTTAGAACCGGCGGTAACGGCGGAGGAGCCGAGATTGAGAGCGTCGAGAAACCATTGCTCACGATTAACGGAGCTGTCGAGGAGTGAGCTGATACTGCTAGCTCGACTATCGTTATCTTCTTCACCGGCGACGTTATTGGTGAAGAGGAAGAGACGAAGACGAGAGGCGCGTGGGTTTTGATTGAGTGCGACGCGGTCGTACTCGTCCATCATGTTCTCTACATCTTCGTCCGTTGATACGGAGATCAAGGCGTCAAGATCTTCGTTTGGTAGCTGGTACTTCACGCTTATGTTGCTTTTACCTTATCCAA
Source organism: Camelina sativa (assembly GCF_000633955.1). Taxonomy (NCBI): domain Eukaryota; kingdom Viridiplantae; phylum Streptophyta; class Magnoliopsida; order Brassicales; family Brassicaceae; genus Camelina; species Camelina sativa. The sequence goes on along the minus strand of NC_025697.1, from coordinate 21,409,470 downwards.
TATATTCCCATCATTATTATTATTTTTTCCAAATCAATTTTTTATTATTTTACTATACAAAATTCAATACTTTCCCGCAAAGTTCCAAAATGTTGCACCCAATAAATATCTGCCCAATTTCCAACAATTATGAAGTTTTACTACATTTTTTTTTTGTTCTAAAAAAAGCAGCAAAAATGTTTCAAATAAACCAATAATTCATTTATTTTCATAGTTTACAAAAAGATTTTTATCCAATAGTTCTGATAGTGATCGGTATAAAACTTCTTCTAAGAAAAAACCCAAATCTTTTTCTATTCTGAACGTTACTAGTAATCATTGAATCAAATATTCCCAGTCGAAGATAATCTTTTAGTATCGTGCAAAACGAAATGATCGAACAAAAACATTTTTTAAAAAAACACATTAATTTAAATTTTAATACTTTCCAGCAATATGCCAGACTTTTGTGGCCAATAACCATCTGCCAAATTTTTACAAATATTAATTTCAAAAAAAGCTGCAAAAAACCAATAATTCATTCATCATAATCTAAACTTTTCATAGTCGGCCTAAGTCTAGCAAACAAATTGTGATCTAAGCTGCATCAAACCGTTACTACTAGTACTAAATAATTTTTCAGGATCGAAAACTCAAAAAAAAACAAACTACCTAATCGCTTTTAACAAAGATCATGACGTGAATCAGATGAACGGCGACCATACGATTATAACAATACGAGGAGATTAATGAATGAGATGAGATTAAGAAGAAGAAAATAAAGAGCTTACCGGAGAGTTTAGCAAGTTTACTGAGGAGAGAGGCGAAAGTAGTGTGACGATGAACGGCGACCATACGATTATCACCGCCGACGTAACAGAGCTGGTTATCAGGGGGACGAGGCAAGATCCTTCCTCCGAAAGTGCACATGAACCGTACACGTGGCTGACTATCGTACTCCGATCTCGGCGATGATGCAAGTGAGTCGTTGTCCAGCTCCGGCG